>NW_006408665.1:5494883-5503898 GCF_000296735.1 Chrysochloris asiatica | reverse complement strand
TGCAAATCAAGGAAAAGGGAGAAAAAAACCTTGTTTTATTTGTAATCCATACATGCTTTTTTACTCTCATTTCTGTTGAGAATGAGTTGTTTATTGAGTGGATGGATGTTAGACTAAATAACATCAGATGATGGGCACTGACTCATCTCTGTCATGGTAACTTAGGAATTTTCATTGTCATTAAATTGTCATTTTAATTTAAGAATTCTGACTTTTTACAGTCAAATCATTCATTTCCAGAAGAACTCCTCTGATGTATGAGCTCAGAATTTCATTATTTTTTATTATAAGAAGTTTGGATGAGACAGAAGAGGTCCTAAGCAATGCTGCTGTTGCTGGCCATATACCACTATGATTGTTCTCAATGGACCAAGAAACTTAATACCTAGATGCAGCTGGGACTGAGGGAACAGCTGGGACTGAGGGAACAGAATTGTTTGGTTTGTTTGCTAAGTACCATCAAGTTGGTTCTGGCTCACAGTGGTCCTGAGTAGGATTTCTGAGGACCGACTGCTGAGTTTGAAACCTTTCTATCCAATGTTTATCCTACAGTACCACACCAGGACTCCATTGAACAAAATAGGGGTTGGAATATATAAGGGGCGGGAGGGGGGGGAAGACCCCAAACCCATTGCTGTTGAGTTAATTGCTATAGGAAAGTGTAGAAGTGCCCCATAGGGTTTCCAAGGCTGAACTCTTTACAGAATCAGATTGCTACATTTTTCTCCTCCGGGAAAGGCTGGTTCCAACCACCAATGTTTCGAAGTACTTAGCTACTTGGTTAAATACTTGCCCCTGGGGCTCCTAAGGAAGATGGAATTGCAAGATTTACCTACTTTACAATTCTATATAGGAGCAGGATCCTGCTCAATTTTTAATCACTGTTTTCAATCTCTGATCATAGCTTGGTTCTTCGTAGGCAGCTTAATGTCTGTTTGTATTGATGAACAATTATTACCCAAACTATTATTCTGTACAAGGACTCATGAAGCAAACTCAACATTAAAGATGAAGAGTGCTGTTAGACAGTTGTGAGATACTAACATTACTACATGTGTTCTATTAGACACTCAAACACTTCTTAAAATACAAAAATTTTTATAGCACCAAATAAAGTGGCTGTAATAATAGTCTTGGGAACAATTCTCCAACAAATGAAATCTATAACTATAATTTTTGCTGCACATTACAAATTATGTCTCGAAATTTGTGCCAGTCAGGATCCTGCCAAGAAGATATTTTATACATGTGGTTTACTCCTGGTTTTTAAAAAACATTTTTCTTATATCTTGGTACTTCTAGTTATGACAATTTCCCCTTACTTATGATTGGTGACACTCACTATTTAGAAAAATATTTATGTGAAGTTTTAGCACTTGCTCTCAGTCCTCAGGACAGCTTCGTTTCTATTTTATAAGTCACCTACATGGAGGCGAGTCTTTTGATCATTAAGGAGAGAAAGCAAAGATATTTTCTGGCAACTTTTATTAGAACTTAAGAATGTTCTGAATGTTGCCGTGAATTGTTCCATGGGCTCCACTCTTGCATGTCCCATGAGGTCTAAGGTCTGGCTTGATGATGTGAGGGGGGAGACTTGGATTTCTAAGGCTCAGAATGGGCTTCTCTTGAGAGAACCCACAAATTTGCAACACAACATTGTTTTAACAATGTTTTCCAAGTACTTGATTATAAAGGTTTGTTTATTTTGGATAGACAGGTGATCCAGTCCTACTGCTGGTATGACTGAAGTCCTGGACTTACAGATTTTACTTATCACTCAGCATCCCCTAGTCATTAATATGGGGGAACCATCCAGGAAGACATACTTATTGGTGGCCCTTCAGGATTGATTTTTCTTAAATGAAAAAAATTTCAAACATAAAAAGAATGAATAACAGCCATCTCTTTATTTAATGACTGTCAATGTTCTACCCTATTTGTTTTACATACTTTATTCCTGATGTAGTTTAAGTAAATTATAGCTGGGCATCTCTACTATAAATACTCAGGACATTTCTCTACTAAATTACAATACCATGATTGCATCTGATAAAATCGATAATGATTTTATTAAATACAAATTTATTAAAATATAAAAATTAAATTTCATTTAATACTTGTTGTTAAGTGCCATCAAGTCACTGACCCAAGGTGACCCTAGATAGTGTTTCCAGGAAGCAGCTGGTGAGTTTGAACTGCCGACTTTGCAAATCAAACCGCCTTTGCAGTCCAGTGCATTAACTCACAATGCCACACCAGGACTAACACTTGTTGTTATTAAGTGCCGTTAAGTCTATTCCAACCCATAGCAACCCTGTATAGGGTTTCTAAGGAGCAACTGGTGAGCTTGAACCAGTGACCTTGTGGTTCAAACCAACGTTGCAGTCCAGCACATTAGCCAACAGAACATACTTAGTCCATATTTAATTCTCCCAGATTATATTTCAGAGTATGCTTACCCAAGCAAAAATCAACTCAGAATCAGAAATTTAAAGTGTTTTCAGTAAAAAAAAAAAAAAAAAAGTTCTTCTTCCAACCTTATTATAGATTGTCAAGATACCAAATAGATAGAGAAGAGAATTGCCCCCATTATTTGCATTCATCTGATTGCTCTTCCCTGGTGTTCTTTAACATGTTCTTCTGTCACCTATATTTCATAAAAACATAAAAATTAGACAGAAAGATTTAGGTTAATGTTTTTGGCATGAATCTTTCCAAGGTGTTGCTCTATACTCCTTTCTGCATTGCATTGGGGCACATATGTAAATATGTGACTATGTGAATAAGGACTCTTGGTGTGGTGCTATAGGATTAACACTGGACTGAAAATTGCATGGTCGGTAGTTCAAACCTACCAGGTGCACCTAGGAAACTCTATGCAGGTTGTCTATGTGTTGGAAGCAACTCATAGCACTTAATAAAAATAACAACAATATAAATAAAACACATCACTACTGACAATGATAAAACTGATCACAGATTTCAGATGGTAATGTGAGGTTATGGTTTTCACCATTAATGTGAAGCTTTGCAAAAATAGCAAGTGGCACTTTTGCCATTTGCAATAATCCAGCTTATCATATATTAGTTTTGACATCCACTAATGATTCTTTGACTCTGGTTCTAACCAGATACAGTGGTTAAGGAATCTTTTGCTAGCTAAAAAGTTCATAGTTCAAACCCATCCATTGCTCTGCACAAGAAAGACCTGGCAATCTACTTCTATAAAGATTGTAGCCAAGAAAATCCTATGAGGGCAATTCTACTCAAGTTCATATGGATACAAATATCAATTTTGGAGATTGTGCCTCAATGTAAAGAAAGCAAAAATCCTCACAACTGGACCAATAAATAGCATCATGATAAACAGAGAAAAGATTGAAATTATCAAAGACTTTATTTTGCTTGGATGCACAATCAACATTCATGGAAGCAGTAGTCAAGAAGTCAAATAAAGTATGGCATTAGGCAAATTTGCGCAAGATTTCTTTATGGTGTTCAAGAACAATGATGTCAGTTTGAGGACTAGGGTGCACCTGATCAAAGCCATGCTATTTTCAATAGCCTCATATGCATGCGAAAGTTGTTGGACAGTGAATAAGGAAGACCATAGAAGAAATTGATCAATTTGATTTTTGGTGTTAGAGAATATTGAGGTACCATGGATTGCCAGAAAAACAAACAAATCTGTGTTAGAAGAAGTACAACCAGAATATTCCTTAGAAACCAAGATGACCAGACTTTGTCTCTCATACTTCAGACATATTGCCAAGAGGGATCAGTCCCTGAAGAAAGACATCATGCTTGATAAAGTACAGGGAAAAAGAGAGGACCCACCCCTCCAACGAGATGGATTGGCACAGTGGCAGCAACAATGGGCTCTAGTGTAGCAGTAATTGTGAACATGGTGCAGGACAGGGCAGTGTTTCGATCTATTGAATATAAGATCACTATGAGTTGAAAAACAACACGATGGCACTTATCAACAGCAATCATTCCTTTGACATTACTATTAGATCATAATTTTCTGTAAAGAAGAGCTTTTTTCTTTTCACTCAATCCCATCCACACTCCTCACTAGTGTTTTTATTGTAATAATTTTTATTTGCTTTTATTCCAATGTTTCATTTTGTAAATAAATTATTCTCCACTTTATTTTGTAAAATGTAGCCTGTTTTTGTTGTTGCTGTTGTTGTTGTCAGGTGCCATCGAGTCAGTACCAACACATAGAGACACTATGCACAACAGAATGAAACACTGCCTAATCCTGAGCCAAGCTCACAATCACTGCTACATTTGAGTCCATCACTGCTGCTACTGTGTTATCCATCTCGTTGGGGATCTTCCCCTTTTTCTACAACCCTCCACGCTGCCAAACATGGTGTCCTTCCCCAGGGATTGGTCCCTCCTGATATATGTCTTAAGTATGAGAGACGAAGTATGGCAATTCTGAATTCCAGGGAGCATTCAGTTATACTTCTTCCAACACAGATTGGTCTGTTCTTTTGACAGTTGGTGGTACTTTTAATATTCTCCTCCAACACCGTAACTCAAACATATCAATTTTTCTACTGTCTTCCTTATTGACTGTCCAACTTTCACATGCATATGAGGTTATTAGAAATACCATGGCTTGGGTCAGGTGCACCTTAGTCTTCAAAGTGATATCTTCGCTCAACATTTTAAAAAAGATCTTGTACAGAGAAGATTTGTCTAATTTAATACATCACTTGATTTCTTGACTGATGCTTCCTTGAGTGTTGGTGGCTGATCTGAGCAAAACGAAGTCTTTGAAAACTACAATATTTTCTACCTTTATCATGATGCTATTTATTATCCCAGTAGTGAGGATTTTCATTTTCTTTACGTTAAGGTACAACCCATATCAAAGGCTGTGGTCTTTGATCTTCATCAATAAATATTTTAAGTCCTCTTCACTTTCAGCAAGCAAGGTTGTATCATCTGCATACTGCAGGTAGTTGATGAGTCTTCCTCCTATTCTAATGCCATGGTTTTCTTCATATAATTCAGCTTTTTGGATTATTTGCTAATCATATGATTTAAAAAGTATGGTGAAAGAATACAACCCTGGTGCACACTTTTCCTAATTTTAAAACATTATACAAAATGATTGGCAGTCTTATGTATCCTTGTGACCCTAACCTATCAATATGTAGATTTCTTCCTTATTTATTTTATGGCTGCATAAAATCTGTTGTGTGGTAATATGAGGATAAATTTAACTAGCTCTCTACTGATGAGCATTTAGACTTGTTTTCAATTTTTTCCCATTACAAATAGTGCTACAATGAATGAATCTGTGAACATATGTATTATTTTTTTTTACAGATATAATTTTAGGATGCTGTAGTTGTTAAGTGTCATAAAGTTAGTTCCAATGCCTAGTGACTTGTATAGGGTTTCTAAGGAGTTGCATTCCAGTTCTTATACTACAGCACCACTTCAGGAGAAATTTAGGATTTGTTATTGTTGTTGTTAGGTTCCTTCGAGTCAATACCAACTCATAGTGACCTTATGCACAGCAGAACAAAACACTGCTTGATCCTGGCTAACCATACTTTTATATTTCCACACTTGAGTCCATTGATGCTGCTAGTTGGCCAATCCATCTCTTTGGGGGTCTTCCTCTTTTTCTCTGACCCTCTACCTTATCAATCATGATATCCTTCTCCAGCGACTGGTCCCTCCTGACAATATGTCCAAAGTATGAGAGATGAAGTTTGCCCATCTTGGCCTCCAAGGAGCACTCTGGTTGTACTTCTTCCAAAACAGATTGGTTGGTTCTTTTGGCAGCCCATGGCACTTTCAATAATCTCCTCCAACACCATAACTCAAATGCATCAATTGTTCTACGGTCTTCTTTATTTACTGTCCAGCTTCCACATTCCTATGAGGTTATTGAAAATACCACAATTTGGGTCAGGAACACCTTAGTCTTTAAGCTGACATCTTTGCTCTTCAACACTTTGTTGTTAGGTATTGTCAAATTGGTTCTCACCCACAGCAACCAACAGAATGAAACACTGCACAGTCCTGTGACAATCTCACAATCATTGTTACTCTTGAGCTTATTGCTCCTGCCACTGTGCTAATATATCTTGTTGGGGGTCTCCTTTTTTTTTTGCTGACCCTCCATTTTACCAAGCATAATGTCCTTCTCCATTTTACTTCCATGAGGCTCTCAGGCAGGTTTCTCTTTGGCTGTTAGTCCCTTGGCCTGGACTCTGTCCTCTTTGGCAATGTTACAAAGCCTTCACAGGTCTACTGATAAATGCTCACAGGGCACACCACTTTACCATAAGCCTCAGCCTAAAGGCACTTGACTCTCCATGTGTCAACAAACCTAGCTTCTCAATTAAGTATTTGTAGGCATGGTAAGTGCAAGCAAGTCTTCTGCATAAAGTCACTCGCTTTGTTTATGTCACACTCCACTACTCTGTCTCATGCTTTGACTCTTGGTTCTGTTGCTGCCACTCCTCTGTGGCTTCTCTGCTCTTTCCCTGGTGTCAGAACTTTCTGTCCCTCGATTGAGGAAGTACAGTGTGCAGAGATCTCAGTGCCCAAAGAATGTGCTGTACTCCTGATTCTTCTTCCTTAATGATAGTGAGATCCTACTATATCCCACTCTGCTTCTGAGATGACTCAGAATTTTATACTCAGTGGTGTGCTGTTGAGTTAGTTCCCACTTATAGAGACCATGTTTAGGGTTTCTGAGGCTGTACATTTTTATGGGAGAAGAAAGTATTATCTTTATCCCATAGAACAGTTGGTTGATTTGATCTGCTGATATTTTGGTTAGCATCCTAACACATAACCACTATACTACAAGGGCACCATACTCAGCAGGATGCCAAAATTAAGAAATCACAACTAACCCTGTTAGCAATCATTCATAACTGAATCATAAAACCCACCAGCATTATTATCCACCTTTTCTTACCCAGACTCATCAAGAAAAAGTAGTTTGGTGGGAGTTTTAAATGCCACAGCTACTAGCCACCACTTGTCTGTCAGTTTGTCATACTATGGTGGCTTGAGTGTTGCTATGATTCTGGAAGCTATGCCACAGGTATATTAAATACCAGCAGGGTCACTCATGGTGGACAGATTTCAGACTAGGAAGGAGAGATGGACTACTTCCTAATATTCAGTCACAGAAAACCTTATGAATAACAGTGGAATACTGTCAGAACCAGAATACTGAATATTGAAAATGATGAAGAGCACCAGAATATTGTCGGATATAGTGCTAGGAAAAGTTTCCCTCAATTGGAAGGCACTCAGAATACAACTGGGTAAGAGATGCCTCCTCAAAGTAGAGTGGACCATGATGACGTGAATAACAAAACTTTCAGGGCCTTTACTTGCTTATGGGACACAACACAAAATGAGGAGAAACAGCTACAAAAATCCATTAATAATTGGAAAATGGAATGTACAAAGTTTGAATCTAAAAAAATGGAAGTTGTACAAAATAAAATGAAACACAAAAACATTGTTATCCTAGACATTGGTGAGATGAAATGGAATGTTATTGACTATATTGAATCTGAAACCACATGGTTGACTATGCTGGGAATGGCAAAGTGAAGAGGAATGGGGTCACATTCGTCATCAAAAAGAATGTTGTATTCCAGAAAGATCTATCTTGTAGTACACTGCTGTCTGTGATTGCGTAATATTCATATACCTACAAGGAGGACCAGTTAATGCAAACACTCTGCAAATGTATGCACAACCACTAATGCCAGTGATGATGAAATCTAAGAATTCTACTAACTTTTTCAGTCAGAAATGATCAAACATGGAATCAGGATGTGTTAATAATTACTGGATATTGGAATGCAAAGGTTCAAAATAGAGGAAGGATCAGTTGTTTGAAAATATGGTCTTGGTGGTAGAAACTATGCTGGAGATCCCATGATATAATTTTGCAAGACCAATCACTTTTTCATTGCAAATACCTGTTTTAAACAACATAAAAGGCAACTATGCACATGGACCTCATCATATGGAAGACATAGAAATCAACTTGACTCATTTGTGGAAACCTACAGTGGAAACGCTCCATATCAGTAGTCAAAACAAGGCCAGGGCAGACTGTGGAATAGACCATCTATTGCTAATATGTACCTTCATGCTGAAACTGAAGAACATGAAAACAAGTCCATGGGAGCTGAAATATGACCTTGAAGATAACCTACTTGAATTCAGAGATCATATCAAGAACAGATTTTATGAATTAGACACTGAAGACTAGAATAGTTGTGGGATGGCATCAAGAAAATCATGTAGGAAGAAAGCAGTAGGTTATTAAGAAGACAAGAAAGAAGAAAAAGACCAACATGGATGTCAGAAAGACTTTGAAACTAGATCTCCAGTGTAGAGGTGATAAAAAAGATGATGAAATGAGAATGTAAAAGAAATTAACAAAATAATTCAGAGGGAACTCAAAAAAACAAAGTAAAATATTATAATGGAATGTGCAGAGATCTGGAATTAGAAGACAAAAAGGGAAGAACACACTCAGCAATTCTCAAGCAGACGAAACTGAAGAAAAAAATTTAAGGCTCAACTTGAAATATTGAAGGATTCTATGAACAAAATATTGAATGATGCAGAAAACATCAAAAGAAGATGGAAAAAATATACAGAGTAACTATACCAAAAAGAAATGGTTGATGTTCAACTATTTCAAGAGGTAGTATATGATCAAGAGCCAATGATGCTTAAGGAAGAAATTCAAGGTTCACTGAAGGCATTGACAAAGAACAAGGCTCTGTGAATTGATGGAATGCAAATTGAAATCTTTCAACAAACTGATGAAGCACTGGAGACACTCACTCATCTATTCCAAGACATTTGGAAGACAGCTACCTAGCCAACTGACTGAAAGAGATTCTTATTTATGCCCATTCCAAAGAGAGGTGACCCAATAGAATGTGGAAATCATCAAACAATATCATTAATATTGCATGCATGTAAATTTTGCTA
>NW_006408665.1:5491001-5493073 GCF_000296735.1 Chrysochloris asiatica | reverse complement strand
AGGCTTTGCAAATTCCTCAGGGGGCAGCCTGACCTGGGAGCAGCCAAATTCTCTGGACCACAACTGTTTTGTTACAGTCCTTTGGTTAATGTGCCCCCAAGTCTGAGACCTTTGGTTTAGATTGCTCCCAACACCCAAAAACCCATTGTCATCAGATAGATTTTAACTCACAGAGACCTTTCAAGTCATAGTAGAAATGCTCTATAGGGTGTCCAAAGTGTAATCTTAAAAGAAGCAGCCTGCAACATCTATCACCTGTGCAGTAACTGGGTGTTTGCTACAACTGATCTTTTGATTAGCAGCTGAGCATTTCAATGAGTGTGCCAGCATGGGCTCTGATCTAAATCTAAGGAATATAAATTCATAGTCTTCTCTTGGTGAGTTCTTCTAATTAATTTCAGGTTATTAAATATATACTTTTCTATGGCATCTCACTTTCTGTCTCATAGTAAATGCAAAGAAAGTAAAACAATGAACAAGTTCAGTGCTGAATCACTATTACTCACTTAATTGAGACAAAACTGTTGTTGAGAGATGCCAGTGAATTGGCTCTAGGTCATAAGAATTCTATGCATAGTAGAATGAAACACTACTCAATCCTGTGTCATCTTCACAATTTTGTTATGTTAGAACCTATTGTTTCAGCCTCAGTGTCACTCTATCTCATTAAAGGTCTTCCTCTTTTTTGCTGACCCTATATTTTGCCAAGCATGATGTCTTATTCCAGGGACAGGTCCCTCCTGATAACATGTTTAAAGTATATGAGACAGTGTCTCACCATCTTCGCTTCTAAGGATCACTCTAGTTGTACTTCTTCAGAGACAAATATGTTTGTTCTGAAATTCATGGCACTTTTATCATGAACATATACATACAGATTTGCTTAATATAATACATTATTAGATTTCTTGACTGCTTCTTCCATGAACATTGATTATGGATCCCGGTAAAACTGAACCCTTGACAACTTTAGTATTTTTTCCACTTATCATGGTGTTGCTTGTTGGTTCTGTTGTAAGTATTTTTATTTTCTTTACATTGAGTTGTACTACATACTGAAGACTGTATTCTTTGATTTTCATCAGGAAGTTCTTCAAGTCTTCTTAACTTTCACCAAGTAAGGTTGTGCCATTTTCATATGGCAGGTTGTTAATGAGCTTTCCTCCAATCCTGATGTGTCCTTCTTCTTCATATAGTCCAGCTTCATAGGCTATTTACTAAAAATGCAAGTTAAATGAATATGGTGAAAGGATGCAACCATGACACACACCTTTCCTTATTTTAGACAATGCAATATTTCCTATTCATATGTCAGTTTGTCATACTGGAAGCAGTATCACCATATTTTGAATTCCAGCAGGGTTGCCCATAGTGGAGAGGTTTCAGCAGAACTTCCAGATTAAGACAGAATAGGGAGACAGAAAGACAGACTACTCAAGAATGTTTAGCCACTGAAAATCTTATGAATAACAGCAGAACACTGTCTGAAATAGCTCTGGAAGATGAGCCCCTCAGGTCAGAAGGCACTCAAAATACAACTGGTGAAAAGCTGCCTCTTTAAAGCAGAATTTACCATGGTGACTCAAAGGTTTCAGGATTCTGCTGATGGGGCATAACACAAAATGAAGAAAAACAGCTAAAAACATCAATAAATAATTTTAGTATGGAATGAACAAAGTATGAATCTAGGAAAAATGAAAGTTGGCAAAAAAAGATCAATAATCTCAGCATTAGTGGACTAAAATTGGCTAGTATTGGCCAATCGAACAAGCATGTGGTTTACTATGCTAGGAATGACAAATTCAAGAAGAATGGCATAGCATTCATTATCAAAAAAGAACATTTCAAGATCTATTTTAAAGTAAAACACTGTCCATACCCTTATTGATAGGTAATACCACTGTTATTCAAGTTTGCACACCAACCAGTAAAGCCAGTGATGATGAAATTGAAGAATTCTGCCAGCTTCTTCAGTCTGAAACTGATCAAACTTACAATCAAGATGTATTGACACTAGTGATTGGAATGTAAAGGTTGGACACAGAGAGGAAAGGTAAGTAGTTGGCAAATAC
>NW_006408665.1:5489117-5490561 GCF_000296735.1 Chrysochloris asiatica | reverse complement strand
CTCTATCTCTCCACTTCCACTTACAAGTAGATCCAGGTGATCACCAGCCAGCATACTAGACTGATCACTGGTTCCCTTTGAGTTTCAGTCTTAGAAGAGGATTTTCCCTGATGGGCTGACTTTTTTATTTTTATTTTTTTGTCTTGGTGTGTCCAAAGCTTGCTTGATAGTTTAGTAACCAAACAGAGACTAAGAATAAGAATTTTAATTAAACAGAAAAAAACCAAAAAACCTACTTTTTTTTTGCAGATCTTTCTTTCAATAATATTCTTATGTTCTCCCAGCAGTTTGGGTTGGTCTGCATGTCTTTTCAAGTGGGGATGTGCCAAATCAGAAAATTCTTGATGGGGCTCAGGATTCCACCTAAGGACATACTCTACAAAGACTTAATAAGAAGTCTATTTCCTTGTGAAAATTCTAATTCCCCTTTTAGCAAATCCAGTCAGTTATAGGCTGAAAACAGTCTTACAAGCTTTCTGCAATCATAATTACCAATATTCATTTCTATCACATTTAAATGTCTATTTTACAATAGTAGACAGGGGAAACCAATATCCACATGAAAGTCAAACACCTAAACATTTTTCCCCTCCTTTACCGAATCTGACTATGTCTGGATCCCTGTAATACAGAACCCTGTTGTTCTAAGGTTGTGTATAAATACCTATTTACCTTTATCCTATTTAGTCTATGCATACCTCCCTAAGTCTTCCCGTATCATTATCATTCAACTGCCACCCTCCCTCCTTTTAGGTATTGCCCTCCCCCTCTTTGTATATGCCCTCTCCATCACCTAAGCTAACATGTTTCTACTATCCTCAAACCTGTGAATTTCCTTCCACTGCCTTCCGCCCCTGTTAATCATTAAGGATTTTTTTTTTTTTTCTTTTCTTAAGTTTTACAATAATGGCCTCATGAAATATCTGTCCTTTTGTGCTTGACTAATTTCACTCAACATAATGTCCTCAAGGTTCAGCCATGTTTTTACCAGTATGTAGGCTCTCTTTTTATTCTTTTGGTGAAATCTGATACACATAAGTTTCTAATTTTTAGTAAATCTCAATCATCTATTTTGTCTTCTATTGTTTGTGAGTATTTTGCAATGCTTGCTAGTGTATATATGCCATATACTGCTGTTCTGTTGTTGAGTGATGTTGAGTTGGTTCTGACACATAGAGACCCTGTATATATTTTTATTGTTGTAATTATTAAGTGTTGTTGAGTTGTTTTCCAACTCACAATGATCCTATGAACTTGAACAACCTACCTTGTGGGTCAAACTGACTTTGCAGTTCAGCACATAAGGACAAATTTAGGGGCTTTGTACATATTGTTGTTGTTTTTAAGTGCCATTGAGTCATTTCTGACCCATAGCAACCATTTATAGGGTTTTCAAGGAGCAGCTGGTGAGCTTGAGCCACCGACCTTGCAGTTCAAATAACTT
>NW_006408665.1:5484819-5488702 GCF_000296735.1 Chrysochloris asiatica | reverse complement strand
CTTCCAACACAGATCTATTGGTTCTTTTGGCAGCCCATGGCACTTTCAATATTCTCCTCCAACACCATAACTCAAAAGCATCAATTCTTCTACATATTAGAAACCCTAAATTTGTCCCTGTTTTTTCCACTGATGATCTTTATAATTCTAGGCTTTTACATTTAGATCTTTAATCCATGTTGAGGTAGTTTTTGAATATGGTGTGAGATATTGGTCTTGCTTCATTCTTTCACAAGTCAGTTTCCAGTTTTGCTAGCATAATTTGTTGAAGAGACTATCTCTTCCCCCATTTAATGTATCTTGATACTTTTTCAAAGATCAGTTAACTGTAAATGGATGGATTTACTTTTGGGTTTTCAATTCCGTTCCATTTATATCTGCTCCTTTGATCAGTGTGGCTGTGTAGCAAAGCATTGCTTTGCTTATCCGAGGTCTCTTTCCTTTCCATATAAAGTTCATGAGAATTTTTTCCTTCTCTTTAAAGAATGTTGTTGAAATCTGGATTGAGATTGCGTTATATCTGTAGATTGCTTTGAGTAGTATTGATATTTTCACAATTTTTAGTTCTCACATTCATGAGCATGATATATTTTTTCCATTTTTGTAAATCTCTTTTGGTTTCTTGTAGCAGAGTTTTATAATGTTCTTTGTATAAGTCTATTGTTTCTTCGGTTCCCAAATATTTTATCCTTTGGGTAGCTATTATACATGTTATTATTGTTCTAATTTCTTTTTCCGAGCTGTTGTTATTAGTATAGAGGAACTGAACTGATTTTCGTATGTTGATTGACCTTGTACCCTGCCATTTTGTTGAATCTTCCAGTGAGTTCCAATAACTTTGTTGCTGAGTTTTGTGATTTTCTACATATATGATCATATTATCTGCAAATAGAAAGTGTTTTACTTCTTCTTTGCCAATTTGGATGATTTTAATTTCACTATCTTGCCTTATATCTTGGGCCAAGTCTTTAAACACAATATTAAATAGGAGTGGTGATAGAGGTCATTCTTTTCTGGTTCTTGTTGACAATGGAATGTTTTCAGTTTGTCTTCATTGAGAGAACTGTTGGCTGTTGTTTATATATATATATATATATGCTCTTAATTATTTGAGGACTTTCCTTTAATTCCTATTTTCTTGAGTATTTTTTTTTTTATTCAAGAATGGATATTGGAGCATATACTTTTAAAAAAACATCATAAAAATAACTATAAATGGATCTCACCAGATGGAATACTAAAAAGAATAAAACTTACTACTTTTGTGAGCTCTGGGTTACGAATTGGGCTGCTAACTGCAAGGTCAGCCATTTGAAACTATCAGTTTCTGCATGGGAGAAAGTTGAGGCTGTCTGTTCCCACAAAGATTTATAGCCTCAGAAACCCTGTACAGGATTGCTATGAGTTGGAACCGATTCCATGGCATACCACCACCACCATGACTTTTGTGAGAAGAAATCGTGAAAAAATTCAATACCATCATCTGAAACAAGGCCAAGGGAAGAATGTGGAACAGAACATCAATTGTTCATATTCAATTTCAGGCTGAAGCTAAAGAAAATCTAAACAAGTTCACTAGAGTCAAAATATGACCTTGAATACATCCCACCTGAATTTAGAGACAATCTCAAGAACAGGTTTGATGCATTAGAAATAATGATTGAAGATCAGAAAGTTGTGGAATGACATCAAGAACATCATAAAGGAAGAAAGTAAACGATCATTAAAAATATAGAAAAAAATGGAAGTCTAAAGTGAATGTCAGAAGAGACTCTGAAACTTACTCCTTAGATATACTAAAGCAAATGGAAGAAATGAGAAAGTAAAAGACCTGAATAGAAATTTTCAAAGAGCAACTTGAGAATACAGTCCAGTATTGTAATGAAGTGTGCAAACACTTGGAGTTTGAAAATAAAAAATGAAGAACCTGTTCAGCATATCTCAAGCTGAAAGAAATGAAGAAAAATATTCAAGCCTTAACTTGCAATATTGAAATGTCCTATGGGCAAAATATTGATTGATGCAGAAAACATCAAAATAAGATGGAAAAATATACATAGTCACTTTACCAAAAATAAATGTCTGATGTGCAACCATTTCAAGAGGTAGTATATGATCGAGAATCGATCATACTGAAGGAAAAAATTCAAGCTGCAGTGAAGTTGTTGGCAAAACACAAGGCTCTAGAAATTTATGGGATATAAATAGAAATCTTTCAACAACTGATGATGCACTGTATACATTCACTCTTCTATGCCAATATATTTGGAGACAGCAACTTCGACAATCAATTGAAAGAAATCATTATTTGTGCCCACTCCAAATAGAGAAGACTCAATGGGATATGGAAATCATTGAATAATAATATTAATGTCATATGCAAGTAAAATTTTGTTAAAGATTGTTAAAATGGCCACAACAGTATATCAAGGCACTGCCAGAAATTCAAGCCAGTTTCAAAAGATAGCGTGGAACTAAAGATATCATAGCTGACAATAAATGCATTTGGCCTGAAAGCAGAGAATACCAGAACATGTTTACTCTTGCTTTATTGACTATGTGTAAACTTTCAACTGGTGGATCATGGCAAGCTATGGATAACATTGCAAAGAATTTGTATTATAGAACATTTACTTGTGCTCATGAGGAACCTGTACTTAGATCAAGAGGTGGTGGTTTTAACAGAACAAGGGGATGCTGAATAGTTTTAAATCAGGAAAGGTATGCACCAGGGTTTTATCCTTCCACAATACTTATCCAACCTGTATGCTGAGCAAATAGCACAAAAATCTGAATTATAAGAAGAACATTGTATATAAAGTGGAGGAAGATTAATTAACATCCTGCTATGTAGATGATACAACCTTGCTTGCTGAAAGCGAAGAGGTCTTAAAATACTGATTAACATCAAAGACCACACAGCCTTCAATATGGATTGCACCTTAATGTAAAGAGAACAAAAATCCTCACAACTGCACCAATGAGTAATATCATAATAAATGTAGAAATGTTTGAAGTTGTCAAACACATCATTCTGCTTGGATTCACAGCCAATGTTCATGGAAGCAGCAGTTGAGAAATCAAGCAATGTATTGCAGTAGGCAAATCTACTGCACAAGACCTCTTCAAAGTGTTCAAGAGCAAAAACATTAGTTTGAGGACAAAGATGGCCTGACCATGGTATTTTCAATTGCATCATATGCATGTAAAAGTTGGACAATGAATGAGAAGACAGTAGAACAATCGATGCATTTGAGTTATCTGGTGTTAGAAGAATATTAAAGATACCAGGAACTTCCAAAAGAACAAATAAATCTGTGTTGGAAGAAGTACAAACAGAATGATCCTTAGTAGCCAGATGGCAAAACTTCACCTCTCATGGAGGGACCAGATTCTTGGTGAAGTTGAAGGATTGGCAAAGTGGCAGTATCCATGGTGACAAGTGTAATCATTGTAAGGATTGGGCAGAACCAGACAGTGTTTTGTTCTGTTGTGCATAGCATTGCTGAGTTGGAACTGGCTCAACTACACCTAACAACAACAAAATATTTCTTTGTTTTAACAACTGCCTGTTTGTCTATGTTTAGGTTTTGCATGAACACAATTAAGTGTTCTGGAATTCCTATTTTTTACAATGTGATCCATAGTTTATTACAATCCACAGAGTGGAGTGACTCTGCATAATCAATAAAACACAAGTAAACATCTTTCTGTTTTTAGCCAAGATCCATCTGTCATCAACAATTAAATCCCTCATTTTATGTCTTATTCTGAATCCTGTTTGACTTTCTAGCAGTTCCTTATCAATGTACTGCTGCAACCATTTTTCAATTATCTTTAGCATAATTTACTTGTGTGTAATAGTAATGATATTATTCAATAA
>NW_006408665.1:5482119-5483774 GCF_000296735.1 Chrysochloris asiatica | reverse complement strand
GTCATCCCACAAATCCTCTGGTACCTTCAGTTATTAATTCTTAATGCATCATATCTATTCTTGAGATGGTATCTGAAATCCACTGGGGTATACTTAACACCACATATCAGCTATTTTGGCTTTCTTTTAATTTTCTTCATCTTCAGTCCGAACTTGCATATGAGCAATAGATGGTCTGTTCCACAGTCAGCCCTGGCTTTATTTTGACTGGTGTTATTGATACTTTTTCATTTTTTTCTTCCATTTGGAAAGCCTCACATGTATAGTTGCCATTTATGCTGTTGATAAAAAGTTATTTATAATAAATAATTGGTTTTGCAAAACTCTATCATGTGATTTCCAGCACCATTTCTATCACCATGGCCATATTTTCCAAATGCTGAGTTGTTCTCTTTGTTTCCAATTTTTCCATTCCAATCAATAGTAATTATCTGTGCATCTCATTTGCATGTTTGATCAATTTCAGATTGAAGAAGTAGATTGAATTCTTCAGTTTCTTAATCACTGGCTTTGGTGATTGGTGCATAAAACAGAGTAAGTAATACATTACCTGATCTTCCTTGTTGGAATATTGAGAGTTTTGTATTTCAGTATAGATCTTGAAATATTTTTGTTTGGGGGCTTAATGTGGTTCAATTTCTCTTCCACTTGTCTCTCTCAGCATAGTAAACCATACGAATGCTTGATTCAAAATGACCAATATCAGTCCATTTTAGCTCAGTAGTGCTTAGGATATTGATCTTTATGTGTTCCATTTAATTTTTATGATATCCAATTTTCCTAGATTCATATTTCATTCATTCCACCTTCAGATTATGTATGGATGTTAGCAGCTTTTTCTTCTAATTTTGAATTATGCCCCATCAGTAACTGAAGGTCCTGAAAGTTTTGCTCCATCCACGTCATTAAAGTAGACTTTATTTTGAGGATGCAGCTCTTCCCCAGTCATATTTTAATTGTCTTTCAACCTGATGGCTCATCTTCTGGCATTGTATCAAATAGTGTTTCACTGCTATTCATAAGGTTTTCAAGAGCAGATGTCTCAGAAGTGGGCAGACCAATCCTCCTTTCTTATCTGCTCTTCATCTGAAAGTTCTGTTGAAATCTGCCTGTGTAGGTGACCCTGCTGGTATTTAAAACACCAGTGACATAGCTTCCAGCATAATAGCAACACATAAGCCACCTCAGTACAACAAACTGACAGATGGGGCTAGGGGAGCAAAATCACCACCCCCTTTAAGCATTTAATCCAACCCATGTATATTCTTAATTATAATAACTTTTATTTATCATACTCTCATTTTGGTTATATCTATTTCAAAAGTAGGCTAAGATTTAGTGAAATTTCATTCCAAATAAAAAGTAATGAAAGCAGATAACCATAGATACAAAATCATAGCTAGGATGAAATATATTTCTTAATATCTGATATATAACATGGAACATTGGCAGAAGTAGATTAAAGCTCTAATCTCTTCATACTAACTCTACTTTGATCTTTTACTAAATAACAGACTCCTTGGTTAATGCTCAGAGACAAAACTAATATTAGAAAATTTTCTGCCTCAAACTTCTTTTCCTTAAAACATTTACTGAGGAAGATAAAAGAGTACAGCCTTCGGTATGGATTACATCTCAATGTCAAGAAAACAAAA
>NW_006408665.1:5480752-5481525 GCF_000296735.1 Chrysochloris asiatica | reverse complement strand
CTATGAGTCAGTTCCAACTCAATGGCACCTGACAAAAGCAACAACAACAATAGCCTCCACCAGTCCTTCCTATCACTAGCTTATAGGATCCAACCTGGTTGCACCTCTGTTTTCCCCAACCTTAATACTATGAGCAAAAGACTGGAATATACAGCAGCATGATCCTTACTCACATAATCACTATTATCAGTTATAGTTACAAGTAAAATGAGAGTAATGTGGGTCTACCTCAAATATTCCTTTCTTCCATTAAATCAATAGAACCCCAGTGGTCCTAGTGTGTACCTCTTGAGCACCAAATAGAAGATTGAAAAGCATTGTTGCCTGATAATATTTAAGATTTTCAGTTCATGTGTAAGAGACATATCATGACTGAGACCCATTCTTTGGCGTATCCATTCTGGCATGCAACATTTCCAGTCTTTCCAGGGAAGGGACAGTCTCAAATGCAGGAACAGGGAAGTATGAAATGTATGAGTTTAAGGGTCAGCAAGTCTTTTGCTTGTAACACACGGACAATTGTAGATAATCAGGCAGAAGAAAACTTAGTAGGAGGCAGGTGCCTCATTTATTAAAGTGGAAACCTTCCCTACTGCCCAACTTTTTCTTCTCAGACCTAAAATCTAATACATAATAGCAAATCAAAAAAATATTGCAAAATCATAGAAACCATTGTTAATGAAAAATATCAAAATGTGAAGCTACTGTTTCTTTTTTCTTAAATGTTTTATTGTGAATTATGTGATAGTTTACATGGGAGAACATTAGTTTTA
>NW_006408665.1:5476596-5479427 GCF_000296735.1 Chrysochloris asiatica | reverse complement strand
AGTAGCATGGAAGTCAACAAAGCAAATGTTGTATTGCATTAGGCAAAAATGCTGCACAAGACATCTTTAAAGTGTTTAAGAGAAAATAAACGAGTTTGAGAACTAAGATGTGCCTGAACCAAGCCATGGTATTTTCAGTCATCTCAGGTGCATATGTGAAAGGTGGGCAAGTTCTAACAAAAACCACAGAAGAATTGATAGACTTGAGTTATAGTATTGGAGAAAATATAACTGCCAGAAGAATAAATAAATCTGTGTTGCAAGAAGTACATCTAGAAAGCTCCTTAGAAGTCAGAAGGGTGAGACTTTGTCTCTCATACTTCAGACTTGTCATGAGGGTTCAGTCGCTGAGAAGTTCTTCATGCTTGGTAAAGTGGAGAGTCAATGAAAAAATGGAAGACTCCCAATAAGTTGAATTGGCACAGTGGCAGTATCAATGGTCTCAAGGGTAAGAACAATTGTGAGAATGGTGCAAGACAGGGCAGTGTTTCTTTCTGTTGTGCACAGGGTCTCTGTGAGTCAAAACTGACTAGACAGCAACTGAAAACAGCAACATTAAGCATGAGGTTGGTGTTTCAAACATATCCAGAGGTCCTGTGGGTGAACTTTTCCATAAAAATTACAACCATGAAAACTCTATCAAATAGTTCTACATTGTAACACATTGGGTAGCCATGAGTCAAAATCAGTTTGATGGAAATAGACTTTTTGTTTTTCTTTTCTGACATAAGTAATGTCCTTAACACAGACTGTGGTGCTTTTAATCTTGCTAGTGTGTCTTTCAACTTTTTTAGTTTTTTTTTTATTTTTATTTTTTTTACTTTGCTTGATTATCCCTCATGTAAAAATATCATATGTAACATTTTCAGAAGGAATGACCGGGCAGTGGAAATGGAATAATACTCAAGTCTTGGAAGGAATTCTTCAAACAGTTTGGTACAATTAAAATATTTGTGGTTTATGGATTCCAAGAAAAAATTTAATTGTCATTGGATTTGTTGAACGTCAGAGTCTTCCCTAACATTAATGCTAGCTTGTGTTTCTGTAGACAGGCTGCCTGTGGACTTCATTTGGACTGCTTTCAGTGTTTACCAAAATAACTATGGTTTTAGTAAATGGTGTTTCTTGCTTCATTTCATTTGACAGTCCTTTAAACTTGTTGAAATTTGATTGCAATAGAATAAGCCCATTAGACATGATGATGAATAGCCATTGGAGATGCTCATGAAGGCCACTAGAGTTGGAACTGACTTGATGGCACCTACCAACAACAACAACATCCTGAGAGATAAAAAGACAAAACACACACACACACACACACACACACACACACCAACATTTGTTCTCTTATTTACTCCATAAGGCACTGACATACTGAGAGTTTGGAAATGCATTTTTTTTTCATTAATCTTAAAGGAATCATTGTGTTCACTAGTAGAAAATATTTCTTGTTCAAATTGCATGAAAGTAAAGGGTTATACTTAATTTGTGAACCAGTTGGTTCGCAAATTAGACATCTTCAGAGTAACCTCACATGATTCTTCCATTAAGGGTAAGTTTGTCTCATGAGCTGCATGTTCTTTTGGAAATGGGCCATATCTGGATGCCACAACTTTAACAGTGTGTCTGGCATGGAGGTGGAAAACATTATGGAAGCATGGGAAAGGTCAACTCAGTTATAAAATGGCTTTCTTTCCAACATGTCATTGTTGTTTGACGCAGGTCAACAAAATAGTACTATATTGAGGCAATCATGCCCTCAACACAAATCTAAAAATATATGATAAAATGAATGCCAAGAAAACAAAAATGAAGAGAAACAACAAGCAAAATCTCTCTTTTTTGTAATGCGGTGAATGGTGGCCACCAAAATGTTTCGTCCATGACCTTATGCCAGGAATCTGTAAGCATAACTTTATTTTGGAAAAGGGATCTTTGTGGACGTAATCAAGCTGAGTATCTTAAAAAGAGTAGACCATCCACGATCATCTAGGTGGACTCTAAATTCAATGACAAGATTCTAAGAAGCACACAACACAGAAGACACACACATATAGAGGAAAAGGCCATGTGAAAATGGAGGCAGAGATTGGAGTGATGTGGTCACAATCTAAGGAAATCACCCAACTATCAAAAGCTAGCAAAGCTAAGGAACAGATTCACCCCTAGAGCCTCTGGAGGAAGTGCAGCCCTTTTGACCCCTTAATTTTGGACTTCTGGCATACAGAACTATGAGAAAATAAATTTTTGTTTTTTTAAGCCACAAAATTTGAAGTAACTGGCATGGCTGCACTAAGAAACAAATATACTTTCCAAGTAATGTATGTAAGTATAAATAATAAATGTATTCACTACATAGTTTCCATGAAAAAAATCTTAATTTGAAATGTACTGTAATTCTATAATGTTTGGCAGGTATAGGATAGGTATCAGTGAGTCTCAAGTTCTGGTCACCATTGTTTTTCCTAGAGGATAGTCCCATGAATAATTGAATCATAAATTAGATGCAAGTAATGTGAGACTCTAGATTATATGAAGAAGAACATGGTACCAAGATTGGGGGAAGACAAATTAACAACATGTGATATGCAGATGATACAACCCTGCTTGCTGAAAGCTAAGAGGACTTAAAATACAATTGATGAAGATCAAAGATCATAGCCTTCAGTATATATTGTACCTTAGTGTAAAGAAAACAAAAATCTTCACCACTAGACTAATAAATAACATCATGATAAATGGAGAAAAGATTGAAGTTGTCAAAGACTTTATTTTGGTTTGATCCACACTCAAAACTCATGTAAGCAGCAGTCAAGAAATCAAATGATATA
>NW_006408665.1:5469100-5476266 GCF_000296735.1 Chrysochloris asiatica | reverse complement strand
TCATGCCTGGTAAAGTGGATGTTCAGTAAAAAAGAGGAAGACATTAAATGAGATGGATTGGCCAAGTGGAAGGAGAAATGGATTCAAGCATAACAACATAACAACAATTGTAAGGACTGGGCAGTGTTTTGTTCTGTTGTGCATAGTGTCACTATGAATCAGAACCAACTCCACGGCACCTAACAAAAACAACTACACAATCTTTAGAGAGAAAATAACTTTAGTTATGACATTAAACATTCTGAGATATAACACAACATGAACATATAGCATGCAAGCAGAACAGACCAAAAATATAAGATTGTTAAATTTCTAAATATCTAAACATTTAAAAGTTTAAATTTCTAAACATTGATATTGAATATCAAGAAAACACTTAGGTAATTAGTGTAAATCCTCAGTTAAAACCTATGATACTAGATTTAAATGAGAGAAATAAAGCCAAATTGTTGTTGTTGTTGTTTAGTGCCATCAAGTCAGTTCTGACACATTACAACACTGTATAGAGTTTCCAAGAAGTGATTTATGTTTGAATCACCTATCTTGTGGTTAGCAGTTCAGTGCTTACCTTACAACACCATACCAGGACTGCTGTAGCTAATTTAGCAGTATAAAAATCTTGTTGCCTAGTATCAAACAAAGCATAAAAGACACTGAAATAGTATACATTTTATACTGGAAATAAATTAAACTCTTCTTCCAATTTGACTATATTGCTCAAACAACCCATAACATTTTCAATAAACCTTATTTTTTCTCCTTACAAAACATGAGCAAATCTTTTGACATTTTACAAAGTTTCAAATGGTTGGGAATTTATTGTTCGTCTCCAAGAAGCAGTACTTTAGATAGCTATTAAAAAAAAAAAAAAAAAAAAAAAGACATAAAAACTTTTAAAAATAGAACCAAACCACAGGTTTCAAAAGTCAGGAGGCTTGGTTTTCAGCAGGAATGCAGGAATTTATTCAAATGAGACAGACCTCTGCCTTCCAGGCTGATGACACAGAAGATAAAACTAACCCTTCAATCCAGCAATTGAACATTTTGTCATTGTAACAGAGGGAAGTTCAATTTTTAACTTTAGATGCTATTAGATAATAAAACTTCTTGAAAATCTTATAATTTAATGAATCACACATTAGATATTATAGATAAGAATTTGATTATAGCAAATAGAATTTCCCTTTTTTCATAAACCTTTTAATTTGTGTCTTCATCACATATATAGTACAACATTTTAAGTGACATCACAAGTACATTCATCAACAGACCCAAATATATATATATCCTTTCTCTGTGTCATAAAAAACAAAATGTATACAAAATTAAATTATAATAAGTAACCATTAATTTAATATCAGCATATTACCTAAAGATCTTGAAATTACCTTTATTATGTCCATATACCAGCTGCTCTGGGAGTTCTTGTGAGGCACTGTAGGATAAGCGCTTGTCCACAGCTGCTCCTAGAAAGCCCTATACAGGGTCATTATGAGTTGCAAATGACTCGACAGTACTCAACAACAACAATCAAGTACTCAGAGTCCTGGTGTAGTACTATAGGATAAGTATAGGACTGCTAACCACAAAGTTGGTGGTTTAAACCTACTATTTGCTCTATGGGAACCCTATATAGGGTCGCTATGAGTTGGAACTGATTTAAAGGACTTAACAACAAGAACAACAAACCAAGTTGCATGAATAGTTTCCTTTATAAAATTCAACACAAGGTTGGTCCCTGTGAGTCGGAGGTTAATGATATCCCAGTTGTTCCAATTTTCTGACATGTTATGCCCTTCCATAGTTCTTGACTAGAACAAGGGAACATTGAATGATTTCAAATTAAGAGAGGTATATGCCAGGGTTGTATCATTTCACCGTATTTATTCGATCTGTATGATTAACAAATAATCTGAGAAGATGGATTATATAAAGCAGAACATGACATCAGGGTTGGAGGAAGACTCATTAACAACCTATGATATGCACATGACATAACTTTGCTTACTGAAAGTGAAGAGAACTTAAAATACTTATTGATGAAGATCAAAGACCACAGCCTTAGGTATGGGTTGTATCTCAATGTAAAGAAAACAAAAATCCTTACCACTGGACCAATAAACAACATAAAGATAAAAGGAAAAAAGGATTAAAGTTGTCAAAAACTTCATTTTGCTCAGATCAATTACCAACAACCATGGAAGCAGCAGTCAAGAAATCAAGTGCTGTATTGATTAAGCAAATCTGTATCACAAGACACCTATTTAAAGAGTTCAAAAGCAAAGATGTCAGTTTGAGGACTAAGGTGCAACTGACCCAACCCATGATATTTCCAATAACTTCATATGCTTGTTAAAGTTGAACAATGAATAAAGAAGACCAGCTCTGGTAGCATAGTGGTAATGAATTGGGCTACTAACCTCAAGGTAAGCAGTTTGAAACTACCAGCTGTTCTGTGATAGAAAGACGAGGCTTTCTGCTCCTGTAAAGAATTACAGCCTCAGAAACCCTGTACAGGGTCTATGAGTTAGAACCGACTTGATGGCACACCACCACCACCATAGAAGAATTAATGCATTTGAGTTATGGTGTTAGAGGACAATATTAAAAGTACCATGAACTGCCAAAGGAACAAACAAACCTGTGTAGGAAGAAGCATAGTCCGAATACTTCTTAGAAGGCAGGATGACCTGACTTCATCTCTCCTTCTTCAGATATATTACCAAGAGGGACCAGTCCCTGGAGAATGACATCAAGCTTGATAAAGAGGAGCAACAAGATGGATCGGAACAGTGGCAGCAGCAGTGGGCTCAAGCGCAGCAATGATTGTGAGGTTTGAACAGTGCTGGGCAGTGTTTCGTTTTGTTGTGCTTGACAGCACCTAACAACAACAGTCCTTGATATCAATCAACACTCCTACCTTCCCTCAAGTCCCAGGATTCTGCAACATACTGCAATGTCTCACAAAACTCACAGTTATCAAAATAAATGGCTTATGAAATTGTGGAGGCTGGTGGGTCTCAAATCCATAGTTCAGTGATCAGTCTGGAGGAAATCTTCTTAGCTACATAATCTCAAGAGCTGAGGAACCAAATGAGCAGGTCAGACAATAGGTTGTTGATGTACAAGGCTGCAGGAGCTGATGAGTCACGTCAGGTGATGGGTAGAACGTCCCACAAACTGGAGAGCAAAAGACATGAGCCAGATTCAAGATCCAGGGAAAGAGAGCAAGTTTTTCCAAAGTAGTCTTATAAACTGGAATCAGAACAAGCCCCAAAGAGACCCTAATGGTGGTGACTTGAGTTGCACACTCTACTAAGGTGGTGGACCTGTGGTGTTATTGGTAAGTGCAGTCAAGTTGGTTCCAACTCAGGATTTCTGAGGAGCGGCTGGTGAATTTGAACCTCTGACCTTGCGTTTCAAACCAACCTTGCAGTCCAGTTTATTAGCCCACAGCCCCACATCAGGACACATATCTGCTATAATCTTTACTCCTTTGTTGTTGCTGTTATTAACAACAGTTTCGAATCATAACAACCCTTTATAGGGTTTCAGAAGAACAGCTGGTAACTTTACTGCTTGACCCCATCTTAATCTTTACTCCTTAGCAATTCATTTCAAAAGGGTCCATAATCACATGCATTGTTATTGTTGTTAAGTGTCATTGAGTCAGTTTTGACCGATAGTGACCTTGTATAGAGTTTCTGAGGAGTGGCTGATGAGCTTGGACTGCTGACCTTGTGGTTCAAACTGATTTTGCAGTCCAGTACATTTACTCATAGAACCACACCAGGACTGCTAACCACAGGCATATGGATCTCTTCCAGTATTTATAATAAAATAAAATGAAGAAACCTGGGTTAGAAGGGCCATAATACATAATTAGTTGCCCTGCACATATGCTCTGATGGTGCAGCAGTTAAAGTGCCCAGCTGCTAATCAAGTTTGGCAGTTCAAACTCACTAATTGCTCCCCGGGAGAAAGATGTGTCTATCTGCTTCTGTGATGATTTATTTTTGTTGTTATGTGCCTTTGAGTTGATAAGGACTCATAGCAAATTTATACACAACAGAACAAAATACTGACTGGTCCTGTGGCTATCTTACAATTGTTGCTACACTTGCGCCCACTGCTACTACCACTATGACAATACATCTTGTTGGGGGTTTTCCTCTTTTTTGCTGACCCTCCACTTTACCAAGCATGATGTCCTTCTCAAAGGACATCATGTTACCTCCTGGGAACATGTCCTAAGTATGAGAGATGAAGTCTGGCCAACCTGCCTTCTAAGGAGCATTCTGGCTATACTTCTTTCAACACAGATTTGTTTGTTCTTTTGGGGGTCCATTACACTTTCAATATTCTCTTCCAACACCATAACTCAAATGCATTAATTTTTATTGGTCTTCCTTATCCCTGTCCAACTTTCACATGCATATGAGGTTAGTCAAAATACCATGGCTTGGTTCAGGTGCACCTCAGTCCTCAAACGGACTTCTTCACTCTTCAGCACTTTAAAGAGGTCTTGTGCAGCAGATTTGCCTAATGCAATACGTGGTTTGATTTTCTGACTATTGCTTCTATGAGTGTTGATGGTTGTTCTGAACAAAAGTAAGCCTTTGACAACTTCAATCTTTTCTCCATTTATCTTGATGTTACTTACTAGTCCAGTTTTGAGGATTTTTGTTTTCTTTACATTGAGGTACAACTCATCCTGAAGGCTGTGGTTTTTAATCTTTATCAGTAAGTACTTAAGTCCTCTTCACTTTCAGAAAGCAAGGTTGTACAATCTGCACATTACATGTTGTTAATGAGTTTTCCTCCAATTCTGATGCCACATTTTTCTTCATGTAATCTAGCTTCATGGATTTTTTCTCAGCATACAGATTGCGTAAGTATGGTGAAAAAATTCAGCCCTGGCACACATCTTTCCAATATTAAACTAGTCAGTGTCCCTTGTTCTATTCGAACAAACTGCCTCTTGATCTATGTACAGGTACTGACGAGTACAATTAAATGTTCTGGAATACTCATTCTCTGCAATGTTGTCCATAGATTGTCATGATCCTCAGAGTCAAAAACCTTTGCATAGTCAATAAAGCACAGGTAAACATCTTTCTGATGTTCTCTGCTTTCAGCCAAGATCCATCAGACATCAACAGTGACATTTCTTAGTTCATGTCCTCATCTGAATCTGGCTTGAACCTCTGGCTTGTACTGTTGCAGCTGTTTTTGTATTATTTTAACAAAACTTTACATGTATGTGATATTAATGATATTGTCTGATGATTTCCACATTCAGTTGGGTCATCTCTCTTTGGAAAGGGCATAAATATGGATCTCTTCCAGTCAGGTATTTGTCTTACAAATTTCTTGGCATAGATGAGTGAGTGCTTCCAGTGCTGCACCAGTTTTTTGAAAGACTGAAATGTATATTCCATCCCAGAGCCTTATTTTTTGCTACTGCATTTATTGCATCTTGGTCTTTTTCCTTCATTTCCACTGGTTCTTGATAATATGTTTTCTCTTGATATTGTTGAACATCATCCATTTCTTTTTGATTCAGTGACTCTCCATATTCCTTCCAGCTACTTTTGTATCATTCAATATTTTCCCCATAGAATCCTTCAATATTTCATGTCAAGCCCTGAATGTTTAAAACAGTATTTTCAGCTTGAGAAATGCTAAGCATGTTTTTCCCCTTTGGATTTTAACACCAAGTCATTGCACATTTCATAATAGTAATTGACTTCGTTGTCTTGAACTACCCTTTGAAAATTTTTGTTCAGCTCTCTTACTTCTTCATTTCTTCTATTTGCTTTAGCATCTCTACATTGGAGACCAAGTTTCAGATTCTCTTCTGACTTCCTTTTTTTTTTTTTTAAATTGTGAATTGAGTGATAGTTTACATGAAAGAACATCGGTTTTAAATTCATTGTTTCATTACAATGATTACAATTTCCTCCCTGCATCACTATTCAATGGGATTTGTTTCTATTCCATCTGTTTGTTTGTTTTTTTTTAAGGGGGGTGTACACAAAAGT
Organism: Chrysochloris asiatica; assembly: GCF_000296735.1. Lineage (NCBI taxonomy): Eukaryota > Metazoa > Chordata > Mammalia > Afrosoricida > Chrysochloridae > Chrysochloris > Chrysochloris asiatica. The sequence continues at coordinate 5,470,222 of NW_006408665.1, read as the reverse complement.
ACTCAGGAATTTATAATCATTTAAACAACCAAAGGGCATGTTCTGCAAGCCTGCCTCCTGGCTGCCAGCACTCAGCCTTTCTCTTTCCACAATTCTAGAGTCCTCAGCTGCTCTCTTTTTATGTCCTCATTTCTTCCTCCATCTCTTTTGTATTGCTGCTTCTCTGGATAGGGTACCACATTCCTCTCATGCTTTTCTCCCTTGATGGTCCTAGGGTCCTCTGGTCCTGGACTTTAAGATTATCTAACCCCCCTTTATGTTATAAAACATCAACCTTTACAGTTGTGACAGTTGCAATTAATTATGACAACAGTTACTCACTATTGAATCCTAAGAATCTGATCCCTATCTCTTTTCACCAGAATCATATAGACAAGATAAAAACTGTTCAGTGGGTATACTACATTACCTTGCATACTCTGAAACTAAACTCCCTCTCAAAAACTTGTAAGCCAGACACTTCATGCCTTTATTGCTCCCTCAGTTTAGGTAGCCAATGTCTATGTTGCCTGTTCCTATCAACCCTGTTTATAGAGGGAATAAGACTGATATTTGATGTGACTATTCCTTTTCTCTCATTTGGTATTTTGAGCTACTACATCCGAAAGTGGAGTCCTGATGTGGCACTGTGGGTTAATGTGCCAGACTGCAAAGCCATTTGAACTGCAAGGTCAGTGGTTCAAGTTTATCAGCTGCTCCTAGGAAAACCTATACAGGGTCGCTACAAGTCGGAATTAAATCGACGGCACTTAACAACAACAACATCCATAAGTATATGTAAAATTCATCAAATTATAGTAACTTACACTTGTTTTCATTATCAAAAATTGTTTTTTAAATTTTCTCTAGTCAAATTCTGATCATATGTCAAATGGATACTGTCTGCAAGTTTGGGGGTTCTTGTGTGTCTCCCCTCACTTCATATCAGCTGATGTTTCGCTCTCAGCTCTAGCCCTCCATGACTATTTCCTTGTCCATGGGCTCAGTAGTCTTCAGGTCTCCCCACAATCCAGAACAACCAGCCCTTTCTCTTCTCTTTCTCATCTCTAGGTTGATGAGAATTTATGGAACTTGGTTAAACTCAGCCCATATCTTCATTGTTGCCTTTCCCCCTCTTCCACT
>NW_006408665.1:5467773-5468625 GCF_000296735.1 Chrysochloris asiatica | reverse complement strand
CAAGGGAAACCAATATTCATAAGACAGTCAAGCATCTTAACATTATTTCCCCTTTTCAGACTATGCCTCTATCCCTGTATCATAGAGCCCTGTTGTTGCAAGTTTGAGCATGCGTCACTATTTACCTCTGTCTCATTTAGCCCATGCAAACCTATCTCCATGTTCCTGTATCTACCCTGTTCTTCCATCCCCTTCCCCCTTCTTGTGTATTACCACAATGGAACTATGATATATCTATCCTCTACCCTGTGTTCTACCCTCTCCTCTCTCTCCCCCTTCTCCCCGCCCTGGTAGCCAGCATAGAATTTTCTTTACCTTTTAGTATGAGTATCTTTTCTTAAGCTTCTGTAATAATTGTCTTATGCAATATTTATCCTTTGGTGACTGACTAATTTCACTCAACATAATGTCCTCAAGGTTCATCCATGTTATATGGTGGCTTGCAGCTTCCTTGTTATTCTTCACGGTAGCATAATGTTCCATTATGTGTATGTAGCAAAGTTTGTTTATCATCCATTCTTCCATTGATGGGCACTTACGCTGTCTCAATCTTTTTGCTATTGTGAATAGTGCTGCTATGAACATTGGTGTGTATATTTTTACTTGTGTATGGCTTGTATTTGTTGTGGATATTACCAAGTAGAGGAATTGCTGGATCACAAGGTATTTCTATTTCCAACTTTCTGAGGAAGGGCCATGATGTTTTCCAGAGTGGTTGGACCATTTTGCATTCCCACCAACAATTTAAGAGGGTCCTATTATCTTCTGCTTTTTTGAACTTTGCTGTTACTGCTGATGAGATATGATAGCTCATTGTTGCTCTGATTTGTACCTCGGTAGCGTAGTGGTTAC
>NW_006408665.1:5464309-5466891 GCF_000296735.1 Chrysochloris asiatica | reverse complement strand
AACAAGTCATTGATCTTGCAAAATTCTATCATGTGTTAGTTATCTAGGATAATTTTTATCACCAAGGCCATATTTTCCAACTACTAATCCTTCCTCTTTGTTCTACCTTTGCATTCCAATCACCAGTAATCATCAATGCATTTTGATTACATTTTAATCAATTCCAGAATGAGGAAGTTAGTAGAATTTTTCAATATCATCATCACAGATTGGTGCTTAAATTTGAATAACAATGATATTAGCTCTTCTTCCTTGTAGACATATAGATATGTGCCTGTCACAGACAACATTGTACATCAAAATAGATATTGAAATGTTCTTATTGATGATGAATGAAATGCCAATCCTTTTCAATTTTGCAATCTGGGCATGTAAATCATATGATTATCAGATTCAAAGTGGCCAACACCAGTCCATTTCAGCTCATTAATGCCTAGGTTATTAATCTTTATTTATGCATTCCATTTTATTTTGACATCTTCCAATTTTCTTAGATTCCTACTTCTTACATTATATTACGAATGCATGTTTGCAACTGTTTCTCCTCATCTTGAGTTGTGGCAATCAGCAAATTAAGGCCCTGAATGTTTTACTTTATTTGTGTCATCATGGTCAACTGTACTTTGAGGAACCAGTTCTACCCCTGTCATATTTTGAGTGCCTTCCAACCTGAGGGGTTCATCTTCCAGCACTATATTTGACCAGATTCTGGTGATATTCATCATGTTTCAATATTCAATGTTCAACTCCTCTTTATAAGGTTTTCTGTTGTGAAACATTCAGAAGTAATGTGCCTCTCCTAGTTCCTAGTTTGTCTTCGTCTTGAAACTCAGGTGAAACATGTCCACCATGGGTGTAACTTGCTGATATTTAAAAAATCTGGTGGCATAGTTTGCAACACCACAACATGTAAGCCACTAGAGTATGACAAACTGACAGACGAGTGGTAGTGGTGGTGGTTGTGTTCTGTGGAGTCAGTTCAGACTCATAACAATCCTGTACAGGTTTCTGAGGCTGTAATTCTTTACAGGAGAAGAAAGCCTCATCTTTCTCCCATGGACAGCTGGTAGTTTCGAACTGCTAACCTTGAGGTTAGCAGCCCAACTTGTAACCACTATGCTATGAACCTACATAAGATTTCTGAGGAACAGTTGATGAGTTTGAACTGTGAACCCAGTTCACAGTTGTGCTTATCCTACATCATCACACCAGACTTCAATAAAGAAATCTGAGAGAATACATTCAGAAATGTAGATAACATGCTAGGTGAGTGATGTACCATAGATCCAAGGATTGTTCTACAAGGTCAAAACGAGCCGTCAACATCGCATACAATAATAAGTAAGATGAGAGTTGAGAAGAGCTCCTTGGATTTGGCAACATGAATATCACTGACGAAAATTTAAAAAACCAACTGATTAGAGATGAAGATTATGCTTGGTAAAGTGGAGGGCCAACGGAAAAAGAGGAAGCTCCAACAAGATCAATTGACACAACAATAGACTAAAATGTAACAATTGTGAGGATGGTGCAGAACTGGGTAGTGTTTCATTCTATTGTGCATAGGGTCGTCATGAGTCAGAACTGACTCAAAGGAGCCTAACAACAACAAGTAAGATGAAGGAAATAAGAAAATGAAGGCAGTAAGTACAGCTGATTCTTCTGAATAAACTGCTAATGTGCATAAACTGGTAATGAGAAAAGAAAAACACTGAAGTTTGGTAATATTCGAGATAAAATGGGGATTTTTTAGGATAGGTGGTATCTAGAGTGTTATGGACTGGAGTTGTTGTTAAATTTGACTCTCTTTCTTCCTAGTCTGTGTTAATCTGGAATCTCTGCTGAAACCTCTCCACCATGGGTGGTTCCAAATACCACAGCTTCTTGTTCCACAGCAACATGCACCAGGCAAGCCACCACAGTAGACAAACTGACACATGAATGGTGGAATAGCAGGAATTGATTATGTATATAAATCTAAGAGATGACAGGAAGAATGATATGAATTATAGCACAGAAAGATACTTTTTTTTTTTTTTTAAAGACTAGAATGTAGGAGAAAAAGCTAGTATGCATGTTTATTTTCTTACAGAGATAAATACACATTTTGCTTTAAGATAAAATTAATTTTTCAAGATGGCATGGATATTAATGTATTTGACCCTTGAATCACTTTGACCTATTTACTTATGAATGAGTCAATGTATTTATTAGCAAAAATATGATCTGTGTGAGTGCTTTCAAATATTAAAAAACTAGAATAAGACAAGAGTGTGATGTAATTAAACTGCAATATATTCCATTTGAGATTTCATTGGCTGAATTTTCACTGAAAATCAAAAGGTGGCTTGTGAGGAATGGTACACTTTACCTTTCTCAATCTATCAGTGATTCTCCCTCCTCTATTTCAGGTCAAAGCTCTATGGGTTTCTAACTACAAGATCATCAGTTCAAATCCACCAGGTACTCTGTAGGAGAAAGATGAGACTTTCTGCTCTTGTAAAGATTGGTAGTGGTGGTTGTGTGCCACTGAGTTGATTGCGACTCATGATGACTCTGTATAGAGTTTCTGAGGCTCTTTA
>NW_006408665.1:5459690-5463359 GCF_000296735.1 Chrysochloris asiatica | reverse complement strand
GGAGATTGTAGTCATTGCCATGAAATGATTGTGTAAAGCCAATATTCTCCCATGTAAACTATCACTCAGTTCACAATAAAAATTAAAAAAAAAAAAAAAAAAAATGATGTGCCCGGGAAAGTTCCTGCTGGGTCCAGCCAGAGGAAAGAACCCAAGTCCCACTTTTAAGTATACTCTGCTTCTAACTCTGGAAGTTTGACTGTCAGAGGTACACGAGATAGTCAGGAATAATTGACATCTGAATACTTAAATCTATGCACAAGATGAAATTAAGCTTTGTTAGGCTGGAGTCATTCATGGTCAAAACCCCTTCAGATTTCATGTTCTACAGCATTAATCATGTCAGATCTCCAAATATATATATATATATTGCCATATATGGTGTTCTCCTTTAATCTTAAAAGCTGAAGAATGTGGTGGCATTGTTGCCTCTAGCTGTAAACTTTTCTTAAAGCAATTGGAATTCTTTCTTTTAGCTGCCAAGTTAGATAATGTATGCACTTACATCATGTAGATGAGATGTCGTTGTTAAGTGCCATTGAGTCTGTTTCAACTCATAACCACCTTGTATAGGGTTTCAAAGGAGCAGCTGGTGGGTTTAAACTGCTGACCTTGTGGTTCTCAGTCCAGTGTTTATCCTACGGCACCACACTGGGAGTCCAGATGAGAATAAGTTGCTGTTGCTTTTAAGTGCCGTAGAGTAGACTCTGACTGTTGTTAAAACCGACTTCGCAGTCCAGCGCATTAGCCCACAGTGCCACACCAGGACTCCACATGAGATATAACACACTTTAATTTCACTTAAAAAAAATATTTTTCCCACCACATTCATAGTAGTATGAGTTATTCATGAGGAGAAGGTGGGCCAGAAGTTTTACCTTTGCAGTCTCATCTGTTGAGATGTATATTTCCACTGTCTTTAACCAGTATGTCTAAGGAAAACACTTTACAGAAGAACCTCAGGCCAGAAATAAATAATTTGGCTGGTAGAGCTAACAGAGTCTTGTTTTTTTGTTGTTTTATTTTGTTTTTTTTTTGATTCTTAAGACAGAAGAGGTGATTTATTTGATTTATTGTGTATATGTTATATTCAGCCACAACTGAGAAAAGAGAACAGAAAGTCATGGGTCCAAAAGCTCAATACCTTCAGCTTAAGTAAGGTGAGGGTCCAACTGTGAAAAAGACCATCAATTGCTCATATACAAATTCAATTGGAAACGGAAGAAAATTAAAACAAGTCCATGGGAGTAAAAATATGACTGTGAGTGTATCCTACCTGAATCTAGAGACCATTTCAAGAACAGACTTGATACATTAGACACTAATACGTTAGTCTTCAAAGACCAGAGAACTTGTCGGATGACATCAAGAGCATCATTCATAAAGAAAACAAAGGATATTTCAAAAAGAGAGAGAGAGAGAGAGAGAGAGAGAGAGAGAGAGAGAGAGAGAGAGAGAGAGAGAAGAAAGAGAAGACCAAAATGGATGTCAGAAGAGACTCTAAAACTTGCTCTTGAACATAAAGAAGCTAAAGTAACTGGATCAAAATGAACTCAATTGGTACAGCCAGGTGGGTCTCAGGTGTTTACAGCATTCATGGAATGAGGACAAAAGTTTTAGATTCACTGAGCAAGAAGTCAACAACTTGAACCAATGTTGCAACCTCCAGCATTCCAGATCCCTGCTATTGTGGTTTCCGTGTGTACATATGTTAGTGTTTACTTGGACCTCTGCCTCATATTTCTTCTTTTGCACTTCAGCCTGAGAATTCTTTTCTTCCTCCACTTGGCTCTCATGGCTCAGAGGTTTTTAACAAGATGGCGCTAAGGCTGAGAAAACCTAAGACAGTCTTCTGAAAGCTTTTTGTGAACCTTTGACTAAGGGTTAGGGAAATTCATAAAAAAAAAACAAAAAACCCAAAACATAGCTACTATTGAGAGAAAAAAACTGGCTTTTGTCTATGAGATTTCAGATAATTTTAATTCTTTTTAAAAAGTATTGATTCATATTTGCCTAATCTTTCTAATCAGAACATCATACCTATGTTGGGATATAAGTGGTTTTTTTGTTCATACTTAACTAAAGACTAACCGGAAGCCCACAAAGTTTGAATAATAGTTCAAGGCCCCACACTAATGGAGTAAAGCTGGAATGAGAACTTTTGACTTTCTGGTTTTAGTTGGGGCTCTTTCGTTTATAATTATTGGCCTTTTAAAATACATCTACCATCTTGGTATAAATATTTGCTCCAACTTCCATGACTATACAATCAATGAGCAAGTGTTTATAGACCATCTGCCATGTGCTAGGGATGCAACAATGAACAAAATTGACAAAAGCCTATTTCATGTGGAGCTTACATCAAAGTAGAGAAGAAAATATGCAAAACGTACACAAGCAAATGGATATTGGTCCCAGATAAATGTTGTGGATAACAGTAAATTAAGATTAACAGACAAAATGAATACCAGATGGTGGTGGTGGTAGTTGTGTGCGGTGGAGAAAGTACCACTCATAGCATCACTGTATAGGATTTCAAAGGTTGTAAATTTTTACCGGAGCAGAAAGCCTCATCTGTCTTCCACCAAATCACTGGTAGGCTCGAACTACTTGACCATGAGGTTAGCAGCCTGACTCGTAACCACTACGCTTATTATGTCCTTACTTTTATACAGGGTAATCATGGAAGTATTTATAGAAATTAATTGCACAGAGATCCACTGGGGATGAAAAATGGGTCATGTTGAATTTGGGGAAGAACTTTTCAGAAGGAACAGCAATTTGAGATTATTTCCACCCCAACTCAGTAAACCAGAGGAGAGGCAAAAAAGTTTTGGGGTGAAGATACATTTTCTCCCCACTGGTGTGGCACTGTGGATCATCACTGGACTGTCAACCACAAGGTTGGCAGCTCAAACCCATCAGCTGCTTCCTGGAAACCCTATACAGGTTATCTATGAGTCAAAGCTGATGTGACAGCACTTAAGGACAACAAGAAACCTAAAAGTCAGTAGATGTTTTACCAGGTAGCTTAATTTATAAAAGAAGAAAATTAGATACAGTGTAAATGTGTTGTTCTTGAAATGATAACCATGCAGCAACAAAAATAAGCAATAATGTAAACTGATTACATTCTAGAAGGTGGACGTTTAACCTGTGAATTACCATTTTTTTTTTCCATTATGCAGTAGATTTATTGAAATAGAAAGATGTTTGTGATCCATCATTGCATTTTAAAAAGCAAGTTACCAAGGTTAGATTCAAATGTTCCTATTGTTGGGAAAAAAAATAATCCTTTTTTTGAAAAAAAAAAAGGATTATTATTATTTTTTTTACGTTTTTTGTGTGAATTGAGTGATACTTTACATGGGAGAGCATCAGCTTTACATTCATCCTATTGTATTTTGTCTCATTGCAATTACCGTCCCCTCTATGCATCATCATTCAACAGCACATGCTCCCATTCCCTCTGTTGTGTTGTTTAGTTTTGTTACTTTTTGGATGTACACCAAAGCACTCAGGAATATATAACCATTCAAACAACCAAAGAGTATACCCTGCAAGCCTGTTCCCCAGCTGCCAGCTCATAGCCCCTCTCCCTCCTTGAGTCCAGAGTCCCCATATGCTCCATCTCTCCACGTCATTGTCTCTGCCTCCATCTCTGGCATC
>NW_006408665.1:5456210-5458294 GCF_000296735.1 Chrysochloris asiatica | reverse complement strand
CCTTAGTTGCACAAATGTTTCTTGGTAGAGAAAAGCATGCTTTATGATTAATTTTTGAGATTAAATACTTTTAAGTTAAATTAATACTGCATAAAACAATATTGAAAGTGAAATTTAATTTTTTAAAAAACAGTCCTTTTACCTTACTAAAAAAAATCAGCTGCATTTTAAAATTAGTTACTCCATTCATAAAAAAAATTAAGATTAATTACTCTGTCTCAAATCAACATCTTTCTATATTTATGTAGATTGTTGATTAATTCCTCTGCATATGGTGTTATATACATTAGAGTAATTTTAGTTTTTCCTCATGCTCATGACTTTTTGTACTTTTATTAATATGTGACTCAGACAAACTGGTTGCCTGGGTAATTATAAACACTGTGTTTAGAGGAATAGAATTCCTGGAGGAAAACTGTCTGAGGAGGTGAATCAGTCTTCTATGAATAGTAATCATTGGCACAATTGACTGAGTGCTCCAGTACTGCATCTTCTTATTGAAATATTTCTTTCAATTCCTAGCCTTACCTTCCGTCAATGCCTTCAGGTCAGATCGGACTTCTTGCTTCTGTACCATCAGTTCTTGATCCTATGGTATCTCTTGAAATGATTGAACATTACCCATTTCCTTTTGGTACAGTGACTCTGTGTATTCCTTCCATCTTCTTCTGATATTTCCTGAAACATTCAATATTTTGCCCATGTTCTTGTTGTTAGGTATCTTTTAGATGTGGCTGTATAAGTTCTAGCCCAAGTGTAACAGTCTGCAACAGACTTACAAAAATATTCATAGAAAGTCTCTAGATTATGGATACTATTCCTTTTTTTAAAACTGATTTTTTTCTAGAAAGCATTATATTATTTCTATCATCTCATGATCCATCTTGAAGTATAATGAGGTATAATGTCTGTGATAGGATAGTATCAATGCACCTACAAATAAGATGAGTTAATACTACTATTATTCAGACTTACACATCAGCCACAAAAGTCAATAATAAGGAAATTTAAGACTTTAATTAAAATTTTCAGTCTAGAATTGATCAAACATGCAAACGAGATGCATTGATTATTATAACTGAATGAAATGAGAAAGTTGGAAACAAAGAGGAAAGATCAGTAATTGAAAAACATGGGCTTGGTGATAGAAATAATACTGTAAATCACATGATTGAATTTTGCAAGACCAACAACTTATTCATTGCAAATACTTTTTTTCAACGATGAGAACTATACATGTGATGCTTACCAGATGGAATACTGGAGTATTTAATAGGAATCTAATAAACTATAAACTATAAGGAGCTCTGGTAGCATAGTGGTTACGAATTGGGCTATGAACCTTAAGGTCAGCAGTTCATAACTACCAGCTGTTCCGGGGAGAAAGCTGAGGCTTTCTGCTCCTGTAAAAATTTACAGCCTTGGAAACTCTATACAGGGTCACTATGAGTCAGAACCGACTCCACGACACACAATCATCAATAAACTATATATGAGGAAAGAGATGATGGAGAAATTCAATATCTTCAATTTAAGCAAGGTGAGGGACTAACTGTGAAACAGACCATCAATTCCTCACATGCAAGTTCAACTGAAAACCGAAGAAAATTGAAACAAGTCCAAAAGAGTTAAAATAAGATGTTGAGTATACCCTACCTAAACTTAGAGACCACCTCAAGAACAGATTTGATACATTAGACACTAATATATTCATTTTTGAAGCCCAGAGGACTTGGGGGATGAGATCAAGATCATCATACATAAAGAAAGCAAGAATTAATTTAAAAACTACAGGGAAGAAAGAAACGACCAAAATGGATGTCAGAAGAGACTCTAAAACTTGCTCTTGAACATAAACAAGCTAAAATAACTGGAAGAAATGATGAAGAATAGTAATTGAACAGGACATTTCCAAGGATAGCTCAAGAAGACACAGTAAAGTATTATAATGAAATGCACCAATATCTAGTGTTAGAAAAAAAAAAAAGGGGGTGGGTAAGGACATGCTCAGCACTTCTCAAGCTGAAAGACCTGAAGTAAAATTTCAAGCTCTGAATTGCAATAATGAAAGATGCTATGGGCAA
>NW_006408665.1:5453172-5455195 GCF_000296735.1 Chrysochloris asiatica | reverse complement strand
ATGATACAATCTTGCTTGCTGAAAGTGAATAAAGAGGACTCGAAATACTTACTAATGAAGAGCAAAACCAGAGCCTACAGAATGACTGCACCACAATGTAAAGAAAACAAAAATCATAATAACTAGACCAATAAATAATGATAAATGAAGCAAAAATTTAAGTTGTCAAAGACTTCATTTTACTTGAATCCACAATGAACATAGAAGAAGCAGTCAAGAAATCAGAAGGACAGGTTAGGGCTTAATGGCAGATTAGGGTGAGGTGCCTGTAGACCTCTGCCAGTAAAAACACAGAATACCAGATGAAGCAGTTTCATGGAACCGTCCCAGAATTCTGAACTATATATAAAGTTATATTTAGAAGCATTGACAGCTTATTGCTAGTGGGATTTGTAGCAGAAACAAGACAGGTGGTATTTTCTGATCTGTGGATCCCAGTGGGTCCCAGAGTGGCCATCTTGAGTGGCATGGAGCAGGTGCAGGGTCAAGAGAGTCCTCCCATCCCAGGGGTTTGGCTGATCATCAGAGATAAATGTGTGAGCAATTTTTTTCTGTTCATTTTCCCCTCTCTCTGTGCACCTCCACTCTGGTGACTAGAGGGGGTGCCTGAGCAAGCAGACACTCCCTCACAACCCTGGAGGGTTCTACTACTCATATGCATAGATGAGCCAACTTAGACATTGGCTACCAAAATGGGGGAGGAGACTATAAAAGCAAGAAGTGACTGGCTTACAAGCTTTCAAGAGGGAGCCTAGTTCCAGATGTGGCTGTGGATACCAGCTCCAAGATTACCACCAAGGACTTAAGGATAAGAAGGAGGTTGTTGATGAAACAGAAAATGGAAGAGACGCATCCACTAATGGGAATGCTAATGAGAAAAATGGGGAACAGGAGGCTGACAATGAGGTAGATGAGGAAGGAAGAAGGTGGGGAGGAGGAGAAGAAAGAGGAAGAAGGTGATGGTGAGGATGAAGTTGGAGATGAAGATGCGGAGGCCTAGGCAGCTACGGGCAAACAGGCAGGTGAAGATGATGAGGATGATGATGTTAACACCAAGAAACGGAAGACTGACGTGGATGACTAGACAGCAAAAAAGGAAAAATTAAATTTATAAAGGCCACCATGACCTATTCACCCTCCACTTCCTGTCTCAGAATTTAAACATGGTCACCTTCTAGTAGAGAGTCCACCTGCCCATTTTGGGCAGCACCACCTGCAGATAACACTCGCTCACCACCACCCAACCAAAACCACAAGGTGAATTTGCAACAGGGGAGAAAAAAGAACCCAAACTTCCAAAGCCCTGCTTATTTTCCTAAAAGTACTTTAAAAAGGAAAATTTGTTTGTATTTTTATTTACATTTTATATTTTTGCACATATTGTTAGGGGTCAGCCATTTTTAATGATCCTGGATGACCAAACCAGCTTTTGGAGCATTCTCTGTCCTAATTCTGACTTACTTGTGGTGTGACCATGTTCATTATAATCTCAAAGGAGAAAGAAAACCTTGTAAAAAACAAAAACAAAATCAACAACAACAAAAATTACAATCTTATTCCGAGCATTCCAGTAACTTTTTTTGTGTATGTACTTAGCTGTACTGTAAGTAGTTGGTTTGTATGAGATGGTTACAAAAGGCCAAATATAAAGTTTCTTTTCCTTTTTATTGTCTATGAAGATGCTATTTATTTATTTATTTATTTATTTTTGGCCTGTTTGATCTATGTGTGAAACAATGTTGTCCAATAATAAACCGGGATTTTATTTTGCTGAGTTGTTCTAAAAAAACAAACAAACTGGAAATCCATTTGCAAAAGACTGAAACAAGTCCTTTATCTCACACCATATGCAAAACCCAACTTAACATGGATTAAAGAGCTAAATGGGAATCCCAGAATGACAACGCTCATCAATGAAAAAATAGGGACAAATTTAAGGGCTGCCAAAAGAACCAAAAGATCTTGTTAGAAGAAGTGCAGCCAGAGTGCTCCTTAGGGGCCAGGATGGCCAATCTTTGACTCT
>NW_006408665.1:5446408-5447467 GCF_000296735.1 Chrysochloris asiatica | reverse complement strand
TCTTTGTCTGGAAGCTCATCTGAAACCTGTCCACCATGGGTGATCCTGCTGGTATTTAAAATACTGGTGGCATAGCTTCCAGAATCACATCAACTCACAAGCTACCACAGTATGACAAACTGACAGATGAGTGGTGGTGAGTGAAATTAGTCCATCAAAAAAGGACAAATATTGCATAAGACCATTATTGTTAAAACTTAAGAAAAGATACCCATATTAAAAGAAAAAGAAAAACAAAAAATCTTTATTGGTTACCACAGGTGGGAGGGAGGGGTTTGAAGGCAGTTAGGGGATATACACCTCATAGTTCACATTTTGGGGAAAGCAATAGACAAGGAAGTGGAGGGTAATACACAAGGGATGGGGAATGGACGAACAAGGTAAGTAAGGAAACACTTAAGTTTGCATGGGCTGAATGGGACAGAAGTAAATAGTGTATACTCAACCTTGGAACAACAGGGCTCTGTGATTCCGAGAACCAGGTATAGTCTGAAATTAGTAAAAGAGGGGAAATAATGTCAAGAAGCTTGACTGTCTTATGAATATTGATTTCCCTTGACTACTATTATAAAATAGACATTTGAGTGGGATAGAAAGGAATATCGGGAAGCATGATTACAGAAAGTTTGTAGGCCTGTCTTTAGCCTATAACTGATTGGAATACCTAAAAGCAGTTCTAGAACTTCCCCAGTGAAATAGGCTTCTTGCAGAGTGTTTGTAGTATACAGGACCTTAGGTGGAACCCTGAGCCCCATCCAGAGCCTTCTGATGTGGGACATTCCCACTTGAAAGGACATACAGTCAGCCTGGAGTGGCTGGAGGAACAGATGATACTTCCTGGCAGAAAGACCAGAAACAAAAAACAAAAACAAAAATGAAAATGGCAGTCTCTTTAACTATTACAAGAAAAAGCAAGCTGTTTACCAGGGAGCTATAGACTCCAGTTGACCTTGAGAGAGAGAAGAGGAAGGGCTGGTTGGTCCATAGTTTGGGGAAACTTGGGAATTCCTGAACCCATGGACATTGACCTAGCCTTGGAGTGCAAGAGCTGAGAGTGAA
>NW_006408665.1:5442652-5445384 GCF_000296735.1 Chrysochloris asiatica | reverse complement strand
AAGACATCAGAAGATTTTTACACCAATCTGTTGCAAAAAACTTCCTGAAGAGGTGTTAAAGAGCAATGGTATCACTTTGAAGATTACAGTATACCTGACTCAAATCTCATATGTATGTGAACAATGAATAAAGCTAACTGCAAAAGAATTGAGGCATTTGAATAATGGTGTTGGAGGATAAATATTTAAAGTACCATGAACTGCAAACGAATGAATGAACAAATTTGTCTTGGAAGAAGTATAGCCAGATTTCTCTTTGGAAGCTAAGATGGTGAGACTTTGGACATGTTATTTAGAGCCATCATGCTTGGCACAGTAAAAGACTAGTGAAAACGAGAAAGACCCCCCAGTAATATGGATTGATACAATGCCAATGTCAGAAATAATGTACTCAAACATAATAGCATTTGTGGAAGTGGTGCAGGACCAGACAATGTTACATGTTGCCCAGGGTCGTTGTGAGTCAGAACTGACCTGATGGCACCTAACTTTCTAAACCAGAACTATAAGAAGCCTTTGTGGCACAGTGGATTAAGTGGTGGGCTTCAGATATAAGCTTGGTGGTTCATACCCACCAGTGAAAGAAAAATTAAGCTGTCTGCTCCTGGGAAGATTTATAGTCACAGAAACTATAGAGCTGTAGGGCTACCTAACAATGGTATTTTTTAACAGGACACTTCATAATAAAATGAAACAAGATGCCACATCTAAATAATAATGAGGTAAAAAAAGCCTAATAGAAAATTTAAAGGGTGTCTTTAGAAGACAAAATAAAGTATTATAATGAAATGTGCCCTGGTTTGGAGCTATAGGATAAGCACTACACTGCCAACCATAAGCCTCTCCTCAGAAACTCTATATAAGGTAGCTATGAGTTGGAACCGACTCAATGACACGTACCCAAAACAACAACCAGTACTATCTGAAAGAGTTTACTTATGCTTTACTGATTATACAAATGCATTCAACTGTGTTGATAACAAACCACGAATAACTCTGGAAAGAATGGGAATTCCAGAACACTTAACTGTTCATCAGGAACTTGTAAATAGACAGTTGTTGGAACTGAACTAGGGGATATTGAATGATTTAAAAACAGGAAAGGTGTGCATGAGTTACCCTGATGTAACTAAAACAGGACTACAAGGAGGCTTGATGGCACAGTGGTTAAGCATTGGGGTACAACTAAAAGATTGGCTGTTCATATCCATGAATCAGTGAAAGAAGTATGAAGCTGTCTGCCTCTGTAAAGATTTATAGCTGCGAAAACTATTAAGCAGTTCTACCCTGTCCTATATGGTTACTGTTGAGTAAGGATAGACTCAATGGCAATTGAACAAGGACAACAAAACACACACAAAAAAGCCAGATCAATTTATAATATAAATTCTATTTTTGGTGACCTGTTGTTGTTGAGTGTCATAGAGTAAATGCCGACTTATAGTAACCAAGTACGGTTTCCGAGGAACAGCTGGTAGGTTTGAACCACTGCCCTTGTGGTATCCTGCAGTGTGTATCCTGCAGTGTGTATCCACTGCCCTTGTGGTATCCAGTCCAGTGTGTATCCTGCAGCATGGCATGAGGAGTCTGTTTGGGTGACTTAAAAACATTTAAATTATTCTAAGTCTATCTCATTCTCTGCATCCCAAGCGGAGTAGAGGGATAAACTTTGTATCTTTGGCTAGAACTATTTCAACATGAAAAAAAATAAAGAAAAATGATGAGCTATTTCTGCAATCTTTAACTGTCATATGAGGTTTCTGTTATAATCTATTTTGAGTCAAAGAAAATATAAACATCAGAAAAGCATGATATAAGAACCATGCTATAGCACACTAACTTAGTAGTTTTTCAGGTTAATCAGCATAAATAACCTTTGAAATTTTATCAGGAGATGATTTTAGATGACTAATATGATTTATATTAGAATTCCCACAATTAATTTCCAGCTCACAACTTTAATTCTACTTACATTTAGGTATGTCTATCTTCAACTTTTCTTCTAGTCCCATCCAAACTATTTTTCAGTTTCTACTATGTTGCTAGGGAGAACTTCAAAATATTATACAGATTTAAAACTTAAGCTTTTCTGGAGAGGATGCAACTCTTTCTCCAGGTTTATTAGTGACATAGAGTTATAATACTCATATCTTGGAGCAGATAGCATTAATTTTTTCCATTACTGTGGCCTGAGGTCTGCCACTTGTTGCATGTAGAGATAATCATAAACTGAAGTCAGGTGGAAACATCTACATTTGGTGGTATGTGCATGCATGTGTGTGACTAGTGACAAGTCTGTGAGATGTCATATGCCTAGCACACAAGAAACTATGTCTCTTCAGACTACAATTAATTTCTTCTTTCAGATGTGTAACTCCATTATTATTAATGCCACTTTTAAAAAATCATATATTTTTCCTCTAAAGTTATGGAAATTTTTTCTTTCAAGTACAAATATATACATTTTAATTTTTTAAAAAGCTGTTGTTGTCAATACTGTATGGTCAATATTATGTTAATAAATTTAAAAACTTTAAATACTTTGTCATACAGTGTCATGACTACTTCTGAAGGAAAACATAATGAATAATAGTGGAACACTGTCAGCACAGGAATACTGAATATTGAAACTTGATGAAGAACACCATAATATTGTCAGATATAGTGCCAGAAGATGAGCCCTTCAGGTTGGAAGGCACTGAATATAACTAGGGAAGAGCTGCCTCCTCAAA
>NW_006408665.1:5439371-5441212 GCF_000296735.1 Chrysochloris asiatica | reverse complement strand
AATTTTTAAGGAGGTAAATTGGGAAACAAATTGCCAGTTAGTCCTGTGTTCTGGGCACTTCTAGGTGAGTTCGAACTGCCTATCTTTCAGCCTTTAATGTAGCACTTAATCATTTGCATCACAATAAACCAATCTAACCCCATTGCTATCAGGTCTATTCATACTCAGGAATGCTATATGACAACAGAGAAATGCCCCCATAGTATTTCCAAGATGGTAAGTCATTTTGGAAGCAGAATATCACATCACATTTTTCTCCTTTGGAGCTGGTGGTGGGCTCAAACCACTGACCTTCTGATTATCAGCTAAGAACTTAACCACATGGTGGCTGTGTGCTGTGGAGCTGATTCCCACTCATAGTGACCCTGTACAGGGTTTCCAAGGCTGTAAATCTTTATGGGAGCAGAACACTTCATCTTTCTCCCACAGAACAGCTGGTAGTTTTGAACTGCTGACCTTGAGGTTCACAGCCCAATTCTTAACCACTATGCTACCAGAGCTCCTTAAGAACTTAACCACATATGAACTCTAAATGGGCTTAAAACTGATGTATTAATATTACATGATTCCAGTAAATAGTTTTCCAGAGATTATAAGCATAGTTCAGATATTCTTTTCTTTTTTTAAAAACTTTTTTGTGTGTGAATTAAATGAAGGTTTACAGAGCAGATTATATATTTTACATTTAACCAATCATATACTTTGCTTCATTACAATGATAACAATCACATCCATGTATCAATGTTGTTGTTGCATGCCGTGGAGTCAGTTCCGAGGCTGTAAATCTTTATGGGAGCAGAAAGCTTCATCATTCTCCCACGGAACAGCTGGTAGTTTCGAACTGCTGACCTTGAGGTTCGCAGCCCGATTCGTAACCACTATGCTACTATGTATCAATAGTTAACAGTATTTACCGATATTCGTTTTAACACTGTATTCTACCCTTGTCTCTGGATACGTTACATCTTTACTCTGCTAACCTCCCTCTTGTATATTGCCTGTCCTGTCACCCATGTTGACATGTGTCTATCCTCTAGCCCATGAATAACTTCCCCCCCCCTTTTATTAAGAAAAGTTTGTCTTAATGTTTAACAATATTGTCAAATGCATTATTTGTCCTTTTGTGATTGACTAATTCCACTCTACATTTCATCCATATTTTGAGGTGCTTCACAGGTTCATTGTTTTTCTTCAACATTGTATAGTACTCCTTTGTGTGTAGGTGCCAAAATTTGTTAACCCATTCTTCTGTTGAGCATTTAGGTTGTCTCAATCATTTTGTTGTATCTCTTGCTGACAGCATATTGAAGAATCCTGTTTTCTTATCCATTCTTCTTTCTCTATTTCTTGACTGGTACATTTAATCCATTTGTATTCAATATAATTTTCCATTGGTATAGATTGATTGCTGTCATTTTGCTGTGTGCTTTTTTTGTATTGCTGCTGGCTTCTTTGTTCCACATTATTTTCTGCATCGAGTTAATTTTGTTTATAGATTTTCTTGTCATTTTCATTTCTGTTTTTTAAATTTTTACTAAAACTTTCTGATTTATATCTTTAGTGTTTATTGTGATGTGCAGGTGTTTTAATTTTCTTTGAGGTTACCCTGTAATTTATTAATCTTTTTCCTATTTAAAACAGTCTGTTTTACATTGAAATGTACTCGAGTACCTCACCTTTTGGAATTTAAATATCTACACAATTCCCACTTTTTGCTTTGTAGTTGACTTCATTATAAATTTATATCCCTGGCTCCTTATTTTCTGTCTTGTCGGTGTGTACTGGTGTGGCACTGTGGGTTAATACGTCAGACAGCAAAGTCATTTGAACTGCAAGGTTGG
>NW_006408665.1:5436609-5438148 GCF_000296735.1 Chrysochloris asiatica | reverse complement strand
TTAAGAAGACAATGAAGACAAAAAGAACAAAATGGATATCAGAAGAGACTATGAAACTTGCTCTCTAGCATAGAAATGCTAAAGCAAATGAAAGAAATAAGGAAGTAAAAGAACTGAACAGAAAATTGCAAAGGGCAGCTCAAGAAGACAAAGTCAAATATTATAACAAAATGTTCAAAGACCTGGAGTTAGAAAACCAAAAGGAAAAACATGCTTAGCAATTCTCAAACTGAAAGAATTGAAAAAAAAAAAAATCAAGGCTTGATTTGCAATACTGAAAGAGACTAATGGAAAAATATTGAAAGATGCAGAAAGCATTAAAAGAAGATCGAGTCACTGTGCCAAAAGAAATGGTGATGTTCAACCATTTCAAGAGATAGCAACATATGATCATGAGTCGATAATACTGAGGAAAATGTGCAATGTGTATTGAAGGCAGTGTCAAGAACAAGGATTCAGGATTTGATAGAATATAAATTGAAATACAAATTGATGGAGGCACTCACTCATCTATGCCAAGAAATTTGGAATACAACTACCTGGCCAACTGACTGGAAGAGATTTGTATTTGTGCCCATTCCAAAAAGAGGTGACCCATCAGAATGTGGAAATCATTGGACAATATTTTTAACATTGTATACAAGTAAAATTTTGCTAAAGATAATTCAAAAATGGCTGCACCCATACATTGGTAGTGAACTACCAGAGGTTCAAGCCAGATTCAGAAGAGGACATGGAACATCACTGCTGACGTCAGATGGATCTTGGCTGAAAGCAGAATATGTTTACCAGAAACACATTTACCTGTGCTTTCTTGACTGTGAAAAGACTTTCATTTGTGTGAATCGTGACCAGCTATGGACAGCATTGTGGATAATTAATATTTTATTGTTGTAATGTGTCATGGAGTCGGTTCCGACTCATAGCGACCCTGCACAGGGTTTCCGAGGCTGTAAATCTTTATGGGAGCAGAAAGCCTCATCTTTCACTCACAGAACAGCTGGTAGTTTTGAACTGCTAACCCTGAGGTTCGCAGCCCAATTTGTAACCACTACGCTACCAGAGCTTCTAATTAATATTCTCGAACACTTAATTGTTATCATGAGAAACCTGAACTTAGGCCAAGAGACAGTTGTTTAACAAGAACAAGGGAATTCTGAATTGTTTAAAATCGGGTAAGGTGTGGGCCAGGGTTGCATTCTTTCATCATACTTATTCAACACATATGCTGAGCACATAACTGGGGAACTGGATTATGTGGAGAAAAACGTGGCATCAGGATTGAATGAAGACTTATTAACAATCTGCCATATGTTGATGATGCAACCTTGTGTGTTGAAAGCAAAGAGGACTTAAAATACTTATTGATGAAGATCAAAGACCACAACCTTTGGTATGGGTTGCACCCAATGTAAAGAAGACAAAAATATTCACCACTGGACCAATAAACAACATCCATATAAATGGAAAAAAGATTAAAGTTGTCAAAGATTTCATTTTGCTCAGATCACCCATCAACACTCATGAAAGCAGTACTCA
>NW_006408665.1:5434524-5436286 GCF_000296735.1 Chrysochloris asiatica | reverse complement strand
ATGGAAAGGATATTATATTTGGTAAAGTGGAGGGTAGGAGTAAAAGAGGATACCCCGACGAGATGGACTGATACAAAGGCAGCAACAATGGGTCAAATGTAGCAATGACTATGAGGTTGGTGCAGGGCTAGGCAGTGTTTCATTCTGTTCTGCATAGCATTGTTTTGAGTTGATATTGACCCAATGGCACCTAACAACAACAACATAAATTACTTGAGAGTCTCTTATTAGAAATTGGGGACTATTGTTCCTTACTCTGGGATCCATGATAGTTATAAGCAATAAAATACAGCAGAAATGCTCAAGGTCAACTCCAGCTCTAGCTTTTATGAGGACCAGCAAGTTCTCCCTTGGTCTCTAGGATCCCTGGGCTACCTCGTAAGAAACTGACTACACTGAGCAAGAGATCATATGGAGAAGCCACAAGGCTACAATGAAGAATGAAGAAAAAGAATTCCAGCCTTTCAGCTGTCTCTGATGAGTTAGCAAGCTTGTGAGTGAAATTATTTTGAAGTCTCCAAACCAGACCAGAGGCCAGGTGAACAAATACTACCAAATGACTTCAGTTGTGCCATATAAAGCAGAAAAATCATGGCATGAGCCCAGCCTGAATTTCAGACTCACAAACCATGAGAAAGAGATATAGAAAAACTTAAAAGCTGTTTTAAACTAATACATTTTGGTGTAGTTTCTATATTCTAATTTCCCTAGGATGTTCCCAAATTCTTTCTGTTGTCCTGGCATCCTCTATTAACTGATATTTGCTCTAGATTTTTTCCCCCACAAAATACTGTTAATCATTGTATTAAAATAAGCATCAATGTGTTTGGTAGTTTCTGTCCTGGTTTCATCCAGAACAGTGAGAAATATAAGCATGAGAAGTTTCTGTCTTAAACCTAATATAAACTGAAAGACCAGCATGTAACTCTTTTTCCTTTCATGTCAATCTCAGACTAAAGAAAACTAACATCTCCCTTTCAAAGCGAGCATGAAGGGTACTTGCTGATTAAATCATGTTCCTGGAACATGAGCAGCAAGAGATAGTCATCTCCCCCTGGTCTCAGATGGTGATAGTGAGAGGAACATTCTGCAGTACTGCTTCAACTGGTTACTTGGCAAACCAGTGAGTTGTGCTTTTGTCTTGCTTTGATAAGTGAGATGAACTAGTCTGTCAGGATATCAGTCCTGCATGAAGACTGTTCACAGTAGATGGGGTAGAGGGGACTCTGTGAGAAACATGGGAATTTGTAGGTTATGCATGCAAGAAAAACCTGTCAGAAATCCAACCAAATCTATCATTTTGTAGAGTGAAGAGAAAGTAGTGTGTACTCCTTTCGTAGTTTGTCATTACTGTATTTTGTAAATTTACAAAACTTATTTTTTTCTCATATTTAACTTGTGCAATAATGATATAAGAAATGAAATGCATGTTTTATGGAAATTAAGTATTGGATTATATTTTCTCAAAGAGAGTTGATTATAACAAGTAATATACAGAAAATGTTTGTCAACATTTTCTGTCCACTATGGGATCTACACTAGACCACTAACATATGGAAACCAGAAGACAAAATTTCTAAAAAAAAAATTAGAATCTACATCAAAATCAGTTATTTTAAGACGATTGGGCCAAGAAGTTTGGAAGACAGTTACTTGACCAACTGATTAGAAGAGATCCATATTTGCGTCAATTCCAAAGAGAGGTGACCCAGCAAAGTGTGTAAATCATCAGACAATATCATTAATATCACAGACAAGTAAA
>NW_006408665.1:5424414-5433334 GCF_000296735.1 Chrysochloris asiatica | reverse complement strand
TCAAACTAAACAATGATTGTGTGGATGGTGCAGGATCACAGACTGTTTTATTCTGTTCTTCCCAGTTCCGCACCATAAGGTCTCTTTGAGTTGAAATGAATTCAGTGGCCCTGAATTCAATAACAACAACATTGCTAGGGGCCATTGAGTCAGTTATGACTCATAGGGATCCTGTATAGAGTTTCTGTGGAGAGGTTGGTAGGTTTGAGCCTGTGATTAGCAGTCCATTGCTTAATCTACAGCACCACACCAGGATTCCATTATCTAACATACATACACTATAAAGAAGCATTTGTAGTTAAATGATTAAGTGTTCAGTTACTAATAAAAAGTCTGTTGATTTGAACCTACCCAGAAGCTCCACAGGAGGAAGACCTGGAAATCTATGGTGCAGTTCTACTGTGTCTCATGGCATTACTAAGAGTTGAAATAGACTCAATGGCAACTAATATGTTGTTATTATTGTTGTTAGGTGTTGTCAAGTAGGACCAATTTAGAGATGTTCTGAACAACAGAATGAAATACTGCCCAGTTCCATACCATCAGTTCTTACAATCAATGAGCCCATTGTTGCAATCACTGTGTCCCTACGTCTCAAGGAAAATCTTTCCCTTTTTCCCTGATGTTTTACTTTGCCAAGCAAAACATCCTTCTCCACAGACTAGTTCTTTCTGATAACATCCAAAGTTCATTGTTGTTAAGTGCCATTGAATCAGTTCTGACTCATCGTGATCCTACGTGGTGTTTCTGAGACATTTTTACCCTTTACAGGAACAGAAAATGCATCTCTATCTTGCGAAATGGCTGGTGGGCTTAAACTGCTGAACTTGTTGTTTACATTCCAGTGCTTATCCTATGAAACTACCATGCTCCCAATGTCCAAAGTATGTGAGATGAATTCTCACTATCATTGTTTCTAAAGAGGATTCTGGCTGTACTTCCTCCAAGACAGATTTATTTGTTCTTCTGGTAGTTCACTGTACTTTTAATATTCTTTGCCAGCACCATAGTTCAAAGTTATAATTGTTTCTTCAGTTTTCTTTATTCATTGTCCCATTTTCTTATGCATATGAAATGGCTAAAAAATCATGGCTTAACTCAGATGTAATTTAGTCCTCCAAGTGACATCTTTGCTTTTGAGTACTTTAAAGAGGTCTGTTTTGCAGATTTACAAAATGTAATATGCTATTTGATTTCTTGACTTCAGGTTCTATGGGTGTTGACTGTGGATCAAAGTAAAATGAAATATTGACAACCACTATCTTTTCTCTGCTTATCCAGCTGTTGTTTCATGATACAATTGTGTGGATTTTTGTTTTTGTTATGTGGAGGTGTAATCCATATTGAGGCTCACAGTCTTTAATCTTCATCAGTAAATGCTCCAAGTCCTCTTAACTTCCAACAAGCAAGGTTGTGTCATCTGCATATTGCAAGTTGTTAATGTGTCTTCCTCCTACCCTGAAGCTTTACAGTCCAGCTCCTTGGATGATTTGCTCAGTATATAGATTGAATAAGTATGGTGAAAGGATATGATCTCAATACACCATTCCTTATTTTAAACCACTCAGTACCTATCCTTTTGTTCTGTTCTAATGACTACCTTTTGGTACATGTGCATAGGTTCTTCATGAACACAATTAAATGTACTCAAATTTCCATTGTTTTCTGTGTTATCCATAATTTGTCATGATGTACACACATGAATGTCTTTACATATTTAATAAAACAAAAATAAACATCCTTCTGGTATTTTCTCCTTTTAGTCAAGATGCATCTGACATCAGTAATGTTATCTCCCATTTCATGTCTTCTTCTGAGTCTGATTTGAGTTTCTGGCAGTTACCTGTTGATGTGCTCCTGTCATAGTGTTTAAGTTATCTTCAGCTAAACTTGACTTGGACATCAGCAATGATATCCCTTGTACCACATACTCTTCTGAATCTGGCTTGAACCTCTGGAAGTTCTCTGTCAGTGTATGCTTGCAGCTATCTCTGTATTACATTTACAAATACTACTCACATGGGATATCAAACATATTGTCTAATGATTTCCACATTCCGTTGGATCGCCTCTCTTTGGAATGGGCACAATTATGGATCTCTTCCAATCAAATTTGGCTTATATCTCAGAGATTTAATTAATGTATCTGCTGGATTCTATTTTTAGTATATTCATTTTGGCATATTAAGCCTAAGCTTTATTCGCTGGCACATGTAACAGACATCAGATAGTAGTTTTCCAAATTTCTTGGCATAGATGAGTGAGTGTTCCCAGTGCCAACAAATGGAAAGATTTCAATTTTTATTCCATCAATTCCTGGTGCCTTGTTCTTTGCTAATTCCTTCAATGCACCTTGGACTTCCTCCTTCAGTATCATTGGCTCTTGATCATATGCTACCTCTTGAAATGGTTGAACATCAGCCATTTCCTTTTGGTACAGTGACTGTGTATTCCTTCCATCTTCTTTTGATGCTTTCTGCATCATAATTTGTCCAGAGAATCCTTCAATAATGAAAGTCAAGGCTTGAATTTTTTCTTCAGTTCCCCCAGCTTAAGAACTGGTGAGCATCTTCTTTCCTTTTGGTTTTCTGACTCCAGATTTTTGCACATTTCATTGTAATATTTGACGTTGTCTTCTCGAGCTGTCCTTTGAAATTTTCTGTTCAGCTCTTGGACCTCCTCATTTCTTCCATTTGTTTTAGCATCTCTACGCAGGAGAGCAAGTTTCAGTGTCTCTTCTGACATCTATTTGAACTTTTCCTTCTTTCTTGTCTTCTTAATAACTTTTTGGTTTCTTCCTGAATGATGTTTTTGATGTCAACCCACAACTCTTCTGGTCTTCGATCTTTAGTGTTTAATGTATCAAATCTGTTCTTCAGATGATCTCTAAATTTAGTTGGGATATATTCAAGGACATATTTTGGCTCTTGTGGAATTATTTTCATTTTCTTTAGCTTCAGTCAGAATTTGTATATGAGCAATTGATGCTCTGTTCCACAATCTGCTCTGGCCTTGTTTTGACTGATGACATGGAGTTTTTCCAGTGTCTCTTTCCATAGATGTAGTCAATTTGATTTCTATGATTCCATCTGGTGAGGCCTATGTGTATAATCGTCTCTTATACTGTTCTAAAGAAGGTATTTGAAATGAACAAATCATTGATTTTGCAGAATCATCCAGCATCATTTCTATCACCAAGGACATATTTTTCAACTACTGATCCTTCTTGTTTGTTCCCTGAAAGCAGAGAATACCAGAAAGATGTTTACCTGTGCTTTATTGACTATGCAAAGACTTTCAATTGAATGGATCATGACAAGCTATGGACAACATTGTGAAGTATGAATATTCTGGAACACTTAATTGTGCTCATGAGGAATATTTACCTGGACCAAGAGGCAGTTGTTCAAACAGAACATGGGAACACTGAATGTTTTATTCATCTTCAACTAGAATTGTAAAATTGGTTAGGGCAGGGAATTTTTTCCTGTTCTGTTTATTGTTTCATTTCCAGCACCTATTAGACTGTCAGGCACATAAATAGTTATCCAATAAATATTTGCTCAGAAATAACAGTGATCAAAATAACTAGTCTATTTATTCTGTGAATATTTAAGAGGAGGTTAGTTGTTTCCTTTTGCTGTCAACAATAACTATGAAAATTGCTGAAATTGAATTTTAAATGCTCTCTTTTTGAGTAAAGAAAGAATGAAGTTTTATATGATGTCTGTTACATGTGCCAGCGAATAAAGCTTAGGCTTAATATGCCAAAATGAGTATACTAAAAATAGAATCCAGCAGATACATTAATTAAATCTCTGAGATATAAGCCAAATTTGATTTCACTTAATGCTGTTCCCAACTTCTCCATTCCACTCTTTCCTCACATATGGAGTAAGAGATGTATGTAGCTCTAGTAATCTTAGATGTATTCACAGAGTTCCAAACCCAAATATCCTACTACCACTAAACATTTTCTCTTTGGTATTTCACGGGTACCTCAAACTCAGCATATGTAAAACTGAAATACTTTCTGCTTCAAACAAGAACAATCAAACATCCTATCACACAAGCATTAATTATAACACCTCAGTTTCATAAATTCTAATGTATAATCCTTTATCATGTACTGCCCCATTTGCTACCTAAATAGCTCTCAAATTTATTGGCATTTCTTCATCTCTGTCATCACTTTTCTAATCCAAACTATTATTTTCTTGGATTGTTTTTATGCAATAGGTTGCTAATGGTCTTCCCTCGGTTTCTTTTGTACCGCTTCATCCCATTCTACAATTACAACCATATAATCTTTATAATTTTGAATAATTCTTTCTGTCTCTCTTTGCACAGCTGGTACAGAGATGATTTCTCACTTCTTGGGATGTGCTTTGTTTCTTCATTCCATTTTAGTTCCCACTTTCTGGCTCTCTCTTTTACTCTTTCTGGCTTTCTCTTTCACACTCTTTCTCCCCCTACATACTCATCTTCATTTCTCTCCATTTACCTGATGTTGTTAAGTGTTGTAGAGGTGGTTCTGACTCCTATCAACGCTGTCTAGGGTTTCTGAGGGTGGCTGTTATGTTTGAAATGCGTACCTTGTGGTTAAGGTTAGGGTTATGTTTTGGGTTAGGGTGATGCTGGAAGCTATGCCACTGATATTTTAAATACCATAAAAGTCATCAACCATGATTAAAGGTTGCAGAGGAGTTTCCACATTAAGACAGATTAGGAAGAAGGAGAAGCAGACTACGACTGAATGGCTAGTCACTGAAAACCTAGTGGATACCAGTGGAATACTGTCAGATATAACTTGGAAGATGAAAACATTATAAATAGTAGTGAAACTCTGTCATAAATAGTGCCAGAGGATGAGCTCCTTAGGTTGGAAGGCACTCAAAATAAAACTGGGAAAGAGCTGCGTCCTCAGTAAAGCTGACCATCATGGCGTAAATGGAGCAAAGCTTTCAGAACCTTCATTTGCTTATGGGCCACAACTCAAAATACGAAATAGCTGCAAGAAACCACTAATAATTGGAACATGGAATGGATGAAGTGTGAATCTAGGAAAATTGAATGTTGTCATAAAAGAAATGGAATGCATAAACATCGATATCTTAAACATTACTGAAGTGAAATGGATTGGTATTGGTATTCTGAGCAAACTATGCAGAGAATGACAGATTGAAAAGGAAAGTTGTCACATTCATAGCCAAAAAGAACATTTCAAGATCTATCTAGAAGTACAATGCTGCCTGTGACAGTATAATATCCAAATGCCTACAAAAAAGACCAGTTAGTACCACTATTATTCTAACTATGCATCAACCGCTAAAGCCAGTGACTATGCCACTGAAGATTTCTACAAACTTCTTCACTCAGAAATTGATCAATCATGCAATAAATGTGCATTAATTACTGGTGATTGGAATGTGAATGTTGGAATTAGAGCCTTGGAAAATACAAATTTGGTGTTAGAAATCATGCTGGAGATAACATGATAGAATTTCGTAAGACCAATGACTTATTCATTATCAATACTTTTTCTTAAAGCAACATAAAAAGAAACAACACATATAGACCTCACTAGATGAAATACATAGGAATCCAACCGACTACATCTGTGGTATGAGATGGTAGAGAAGTTCAATATCATCTGCCAAAACAAGGCCAGGAGTAGACTGTAGAACAGATCCTCAATTTCTCATATTCAAGTTCAGGCTGAAGCAAAAGAAAACAAGTCCAGCAGAGCCAAAATATGGCCTTGAATACCTTGTTGTTGTTAAGTATTGTCGAGTCAGTTCTGACTCATAGCAACCCTGTATAGGGTTTCCAGGGAGCAACTAGTGTGTTTGAACTGCCGATCTTGTGACCTGGAGTGTAGTGTTGATCCTACAGTGCCACACCACCCTAATTTAGATACCATCTAAAGAACAGTTTTGCATAGACACTAGACACTAGTAGCTGAAGACCAAAAGAGTTACGGTATGACATCAAGAACTTCATACATGAAGAAAGCAAAGGTCAACAAAGACAGGAAAAAAAGAAAAGACTAAAAAGGATGTCAGAAGAGACTCTGAAACTTGTTCTTGGGTGTAGGGAAGCTAAGCGAATGGAAGAAATGAGAATGTAAAAGAGCAGAACAGAAAATTTCAAAGGGCAACTGGGTAAAACAAAGTAAACCATCATAATGAAATGTGCAGAGATCTTGAGTTAGAACATGCTCAGCATTTCTCATATTGAAAGAACTGATTTGAAAAAAACAACCCAAGTCTCAATTTGAAATACTGAAAGATGCAAAAGCATCAAAAGAATACATGGAGTCACTGTATCCAAAAGAAATGGTCACTGTGTAACAGTTTTAAGAGGCAGTATATAACCAAGAATTGGTGGAACTGATGGAAGAAGTCCAAGATGCACTGAAATCATTGGCTAAAATGTAAGACTCCAGGATCTGGCAGAATACAAATTGAAATCTTTCAACAAACTGATGTAGCACTTTAGGCATTCATTTATTTATTTATTTTTGCCAAAAAATTAGAAAGACAGCTACCTGGACAACTGATTGGATTAGAACCATATTTGTGTGCATTCCAAAGAAAGGAGATGCATCAGAATGCCTAAATTATCAAACAATATCATTAACATCACATACAAGTAAAATGCTGCTGAATGTAATTAAAAAAAAAAAAAAAGATTGTAGCAGTACATCGATCTACTGGGAGCTGTCAGAAATTCATACCCATTTCAGAAAAGGACGTGGAATGAAGGATATTATTGCTAACATCATATGATCTTGGCAGAAAGCAGAGAATACCAGAAAGATGTTTACTTGTGCTTTATTGTCTATGCAAAATCTTTCCACTGTGTGGATCACAACAAACTAGGGATAACATAGTGAAGAAAGGGTATTCTTGAGCATTTAGTTGTGCACACAAGGAATCTATACATAGAACAAGAGAGTGTCGTTTGAATAAACAGAGATAATTATTTTAAATCTGGAAAGGCATGGGTTAGGACTATATCCTTTCACCATACTTACTGAATCTGTATGCTGAGCAAATTATCTAAGAAATTGAATTATATGAAGAACATGGCATCAGGATTTTAGGAAACCTAACACAACTTTGTTTGCTAGAAGCAAAGAGACCATGAAGTACTTGCTGATACAGTACAGTATGAATTGCACCTCAATGTAAAGAAAATAAAAATGTCACTGGACCAATATATAACACTATGGTAAATGGAGAAAAGTTTGAAGTTGTCAAAGATTTCCTTTTTCTTGGATCCACAATCAACACTCATGGAAGTAGCAGTCAAACAATTGAAGCGTGTATTGCATTTGGAAAATATTCTACAAAGGATCTTTTAAATGTATTCAAGAGCAAAAAATACCAGTTTGAGGACTAAGGACTAAATGTCAGTTTGAGGGTCTGACCGCATGGTATTGTCATATGCATGTGAATGTTGGACACTGAATATGGAAGTCCAAAGAAGAACCAAAGCACTTGAATTATGGTGTTGGCAAAGAATATTGAAAACACCTTGGACTCTCAGAAGAACAAACAAATCTGTGTTGTAAAAAGTACAACCATAATATTCCTTAGAAGCTAGTATGGTGAGACTTCATCTCTAGTACTTCTGAAATGCTGTCAGGAAGAACTAGTCCCTGGAGAAGGGCATCATGCTTCACAAAGTGGAGGATCAGAGAAAAAGAGGAAGACCCCCAAAGATATGGATTGACACAGTGGCAATAGCAGTGGGCTCAAGTGTAACAATTGTGAGGATGGTGCAAGACTGGCAGGTTTTCATTCTGTTGTGCATAGTGTCGCTATGAATCAGACTCCACTGGGCAGCACCTAACAGCAACAACACATAAATGGATATAATTGAAAAATCAGTAATGGGTAAACATGTATTCAAGACAAACTCATGGTTAGCCATCCAGTGCTTATCCTAGAGTGCCACAGCTTATGTTGGGAAAAAAAAGGAAAAAAAAAAAAAGAGCAGTACAACTTATAAGGCAATGTATCTTTTTAAAAGTTATTCAATATTTTAAAAGAAAGAACCCCACCCCTAAACTAAATATTATAATACTTTCTATGGATTTTCTCCCTGACTTTGGAAATTACCCAAATATTTTCATATGGTGCTTCATAGTAGTTCTCCACCCCTGTGATGGATGTGGTTTAAATGCTAATGTTATAGTTCCCTTGTCATCTGAAGCAATTTCCTGAGATGATCTGTTTCCTCTCAAACTTCAGTCATTTTAACTCACACTCTAACAACAGACAAGGCAGTTCTTACAAAGATTAAATTAACTCACCATCAAGGGAATGTAAAAAGAAAAAAAAAATATGGATCTTTGTCAGTAATGTTGGATGTTCTTGGACGTGACTGAAGATCTAAAACATGTTCTAACTATATTCACTAAGGAAAACACATTCTGCTTATTTAAAGCTAAAGGAGATTGATTTGAAACATTCTTTCCTCCCCCCCCATAAAACCTTGTAATACTTACACTGATGACATATACCTCTCAAAGGAGGATTTGAGGAAAGTACCTGAATGAGACAAAAATAACTGCCATTATTTTACTTTGATTATCTGCGTAGATCATATAAATACTGTCGCCTTAATTGCCTAGACAATGCCTCAACAGTGAAAACTTAATCAACTGGGTGGAAGCCTTTCTAGTAGCAAATATGAGTGTTTCTGATGTTCTTATATGAAAGTTTTCAATTAAAGCTAGAGTGAGGGTTCAGTTCTGCTTAAAGTGGGAAAAGTATTTACAAAGTTTCTGCCTGTAATAACATCACTGAAATTTATAGAATTGTCAGTAATGTTGACTTCTACAAACACCCATCTTTTGCTCTTGACTCCTGGTGTAGCACTATATGATAAACACTGGACTATGCCTCGA
>NW_006408665.1:5421649-5423939 GCF_000296735.1 Chrysochloris asiatica | reverse complement strand
TACTTCTTGTCATTCCCAGGAGGTCACTGTCAGCTCTTACTAGATTATAAGAGAATCTCTGTCTGACCTTTTCTTTAAAGTCTTCCACAGTTTGATGACTTCAGAAC
Organism: Chrysochloris asiatica; assembly: GCF_000296735.1. Lineage (NCBI taxonomy): Eukaryota > Metazoa > Chordata > Mammalia > Afrosoricida > Chrysochloridae > Chrysochloris > Chrysochloris asiatica. The sequence goes on along the minus strand of NW_006408665.1, from coordinate 5,423,832 downwards.
TATAGTTGAACCTTTCCTTTCTTTACATTCTATCCCTTAACAAACCTAACATATTAGGAGGTATCATGTATTATGAGCATGTAGCATGCTTACTTTTATCCCTGGGTTCTAAGTATATTATTCTTTTGCTTGGACTATTCTCCCTACTATGACTAAAGCATATTGTTGTTGGTTAGTACTGTCAAGTCGATTCCGATCCATGGCGACCCTGTATAGTGTTTCTGAGGAGTAACTGGTGAGTTTGAGCAGCCAACTGTGCAGTTCAAAAGGCTTTGCAGTCTGGCTCATTAAACCACAGTGCCACATCAGGACTCTAAAGCATATTGGTGGTTGATATTTTGTGGCCTGCCTCCCAGTTAAAGGGTGGAGAACCTCTGAGTCACAGGTCATATAAGTTCTATCAAATCATTTGGTCTGGCCCTGCCAAGGCAGCCACAGTTTTAGCCATCCAACTATAGAAAGCTAATTTTTAAATTGATAATTTGGTATGACCCACAAAAGATGCTGCAAGTATCCAAATGGCCTTGGCAGAAAAAAGATTTCTCACCCCTGAGTATATAATTCTTGAGACCACTTGATTTACAGTCTTGTGTACATACCTCCATAGTTTAGAATTCTTAATTTTATAATCAATGTTATTGCTGTTGGGTGCCATTGAGTCAGTTCTGACTCATAGTGACTTTATGCACAACAGAACAAAACACTGCCCAGTCCTACTGCATCACCACAAGCATTGCTATGTTTGAACTCTTGCTGCTGCCACTGGGCCAGTACATCTAGTTGGGGGTCTTCCTTTTATTCACTGACCCTTCACTTTGTCAACCATAATGTCCTTCTTCAGAGACTGGTTCCTCCTGATAATATGTCCAAAGTATCAGAGATGCAGTCTCATCTTCCTGGCTTCTAAGGGACATTCTGATGGTACTTCTTCCAACACAGATTTATTTATTCTTCTGGCAGTCCATGGTACTTTTAATATTATTCTCCAAAACCAAGATTCAAATTCATAAATCCTTCTATGGTCTTCCTTATTCATTGACCAACTTTCACATTTATATGAGACAATTGATAATATCATGGCTAGAGTAAGGCACACCTTAGTCATCAAACTGACATCTTTGCTCTTGAACACTACTAAGTGGGTTTTGTGCAACAGATATGCCTAATGTAATATGTCATTTGATTTGTTAACTTCTGCTTGCATGAGTGTTGATAATGAATACAGCAAAATGAAGTTTTTATTGTGAATTGGGTGATAGTTTACATGGGAGAACATCAGCTTTACATTCATCCTATCGTATTTCATTTCATTGCAATGATTACAATCCCCTCCATGCATCATCATTCAAAAACATTTGCTTCCATTCCCTCTGTTTTTTTTTTTTTTGAGGGGGGGGGTGAGGTGGGGTACACCGAAGCACTCAGGAATATACAACCATTTAAACAACCTAAGGGCATACCCTGCAAGCCTGCCCTCTGGCCATCATCACACAATCCCTCTCTCTCCCTGAGTCCAGGGTCCGCAGCCACTCCATTTCTCCATGTCATTGTCTCTGCCTCAGTCTCTGGTGTCACTGCTTCTCTGGATAGGGTCCTGCACTCCGCTCTTCTCCCTTGATGGTCCCAGGGTCCTCCGCTCCTGGACTGCAAGATCAGCCACTCCTCTCCTTTTTTTTTTTTTTTTTTTACAAAACTTCTACCTTTACATTTGCAACACTCACAATCAGTACTGATAGCAACTATTCACTATTGAAACACAAGAGTCTTATATTTCCAACTCTTTTTACCAGCCCCATCCAGACAGGTTGGAAGCCACTCAGTGAAGATTCTACCTTTCCCCGCATCCTCTGGAACTAGGTTCCCTCTTGAAAGTGTCTAAGCCCATCAGTTTGTGCCTTTGTAGTCTCCCCATTTTAGGTAGCCAACTTCTAAGTTGCCCATCCCTGTCAAACCTGTGTACAGAGGGGGTGGGAATGATCCCTGCTGTAAAGATTCATTCCCTCTTTTAAGCTACTACATCCATAAGTATAGGTCAATTTCATCAAATGGTAGCAAATTACTCTTTTTTCCCTCTTCTTTCTTCCTCTAGTCTAGTTCTGATCATCCATCCATTAAAACAAGGTCAAATGGGTGCTATCTGCAAGTATGGGTGTTCTTGTGCATCTCCTTTCACTTCATAACAG
>NW_006408665.1:5416966-5419611 GCF_000296735.1 Chrysochloris asiatica | reverse complement strand
TTTTAAATCATGGAGTGAGAGGCTTCCAACTTCCTTCTTCTTCTTAAGCAGTGCTTTATTTATCCTGGGTCTCTTTCCTTTCCATATAAAGTTTGTAATTGTTTTTTTCCATCTCTTTGAAGAATGTCATTGGAATATGGATTGGGATTGCATTATATATGTATAGATTGCTTTGGACATTATTGTTTTCACAATGTTAAGTCTTCCTATCCAGGAGCATGGTATATTCTTCCATTTTTTGTAAGTGTCTTTTGGTTTCTTGTAGTAGTGTTTTGCAGTTTTCTTTGTATAGGTTCTTTGTTTCTCTTGTTACATTTATTCCTAGATATCACATCCTTTCGGCAGTTATTGTAAATGGTATTGCTTTTCAGTGCTGTCATTGTTACTATAGAGGAATCCAACTGATTTTTGTATGTTGATCTTATACCCTGCCACTTTGCTGAATCTTCCGATAAGGTCTAGTGGCTTGTTTACCGAGTCTTTAGGATTTTCTATGTATAAGATCATATTGTCTGCAAATAGAGGGAGTTTTACTTTCTCTTTGCCGATTTGGATGGCTTTACTTTCCCGATCTTGCCGTATAGCTCTGGATAAGACTTCGAGCACAATATTGAATAGGAGTGGTGACATAGGGCATCCTTGTCTGGTTCCTGTTTGCAAAGAAAACGCTTTCAGTTTCTCTCCATTGAGAGTAATGTAGGCTGTTGGTTTTGTATATATGCTCTTGATTATGTTGAGGAATTTCCCTTCAAGTCCTACTTTGTTGAGTGTTTTTGTCAGGAATGGATGTTGGATTTTGTCAAATGCCTTTTCTTCATCAATCAATATGATCACATAGTTCTTTTCCTTTTTTTTTATTTATATGGTAGATTACATTGATTGTTTTTCTAATGTTGAATCATCCTTGCATTCCTTTTATGAAACCCACTTGGTTATGATGTATTTTTTTGTTTTCTTTTTGATGTTCTGTTGGATTCTGTTGACTAGGATTTTGTTGAGAATTTTGCATCTTTGCATCTATGTTCATGAGTAACATTGGTCTATAATTTTCTTTCTTAGGAATGACCTTCCTAAGTTTTTGTCTAAGTGTTATGCTTGCTTCATAAAATGTATTAGGAAGTTTTCCATCCTTTTCTGAATTCTGGAATAATTTTAATAGAATTGGTGACACCTCTTCCCTGAATGTTTGGTAGAACTCACCAGTGAAGCCATCTGGACCCGGACTTCTTTTGGCTAGGAATTTTTTGATGACCTGGTCAATTTCTTCTTTTGCTATGTGTCTGTTCAAGTTTTCTACTTCACTCTGTGTAAGTTGTAGGTTGTGTTTTTGTAAAAATGTATCCATCTCTTCTAAGTTTTCAAATTTGTTAGAGTACAGCTTTTCATAGTATTCTGTTTTTATCCTTTTTATTTCCTTTGGTTCCATGTGGCATCACCCATGTAGTTTCTAATGTGTGTTATTTGTGTCTTCTACCTCTTTTCTTTTGTTAGATTTGCCAATGGTTTGTCAATTTTATTACTGCTTTCAAAGAACTTGCTTCTTGTCCTGTTGATTCTTTCTATAGTTTTTCTGTTTTCTTTCTAATTTATTTCTGTTCTAATCTTTATTATTATTATTTTTTGTTTTTTGGTGACATAGGTTCCCCTCTGCTTATCTGTTTCTAATTTTGGAAATGCTGTGTTAATTTTGGTTCTTTCTCTCTTTTTTTTTTTTTTTTCAATAAATTGTCCTCTCAGCACTGCTTTCACTGTGTCCTAATGATTTTGTTTGGTATGTTGTGTTTTCATTCTCATTTGTTTCTAGGAACTTTGTTAGCTCACATTTAATTACTTCTACTCTCCAGTTACTTTTCAGCAGGGTGTTAGTCAGTTTCCATGTATTTATTTCTTTGGTTTTCTTATTGTTGATTTCTATTTTCATAGCATTGTGGTCTGAAAAGAAGCTTTGTAGTATTTTGATGTTTGTAAATTTATGGAGGCTTACTTTGGGACCTAACACGTGGTAAATTCTTGAGAATGTTGCATGTTCACTGGAAAAGAATGTGTACTGTGCTGTTGTACGGTTGAATGTTCTGTACATATCTTTGAGGTCAAATTGTTTGATTGGGTTGTTTAATTCCTCTGTATCTTTGTCAAGTTTCTTTCTGTTTTTTCTATCCCTTTTCAGAAGCGGTGTATTAATATCTCCCACTATTATTGTAGATTTGTCTATTTCTTTCTTCAATTCTAGTAAGGTTTGCTTTATATATCTTGGTGCTCTTTCAGTGGGAATATAGATATTTATTACGGTTATGTCTTCTTGCTCAGTTGACCCTTTGATCACGAGATAGTGTCCTTCTCTATCTCTTATGCTAGTTTTTGCCTTAAAGTTTTTTTAAATCCAAGATTAGCATTGCCACTCCTGCTTGTTTTTTATTACAATTAGTGTGGTATATTTTTTTCCATCCTCTAACTTTTAGTCTGTTTTGGTCTTTGTGTGTAAGGCGTGTCTCTTGCAGGCAGCATATTGAAGGGTCTTGTTTTCTTATCCATTCTGCCACTCTCTGTCTCTTCACTGGTGCATTTAATCTTTTGACATTCAGTATAATTTTGTCAAGAAAACAAAAATCCTCACCACTGGACCAATAAACAACATTGTTATCAAT
>NW_006408665.1:5407818-5415876 GCF_000296735.1 Chrysochloris asiatica | reverse complement strand
TTAGGATGGTTTGAAGTGCTTGATTGACTTTGACAAAATCTCTTAGCTTCTGTTTATCCTGGAATGTTTTGATTGAATCATCATATTTGATTGACAGCTTTGCTGGATAGACAATACATGGTTGGCTTTTTTTTTTTCTTTTAGGGTGTTAATATATGTTTCCCCATTGCCTTCTTGCCTGCATTGTATCTGTTGAGTAGTCAGAGCTTAATCTGTTTGTTTGCCTTTGTAAGTAACCCTTCTCTTTTCCCTGGTTGCTTTTAGGATTCTCTCCTTATCTTTGATTTTGAAGAGCTTGATTACAATATGTCTTGGTGATTTTATTTTGGGGTCTATCTTTCCTGGGGTTTCTTCAGCATATTGAATGCTTATCTTCTCATCCTTTAAGATGGTAGGAAAATTTTCTTCTAGAAGCTCTTCAATGATCTCTTCTGTGGACTTCTATGATTCTTCCTGTTTCAGAATGCCAGTAATTCTTAAATTATTCCTCTTCATGTTACCCAGCATTAATCTTAAACTTTCTTCAGATATTTTTATCCTTTTTCTGCTTGTTTTTCTCTCTTGTCAGTATTGAGAGATTTGTCTTCCAGCTTGCTGGTTCTAGCTTCCATCTCTTCAATTCTACTCATTTGCCCTTTCAGTGTATTGTCCATTTCTGATAATCTATTATTAATCGTCTGGACCTCTTTTTGCAGGTTTTGAATTGTTTGCAATTCTATATCTGTCTTGTTTGATTGCTCCTGTAGCACTTTCCTGACTTCTTCCTTACTTTCCTCCACCCCTCTGTGGAGCATTTGGGTTTGTCTCCATTTCATTCTTCTAAATTCTTTCTCAGGCAGATCCAAAGTCTGCTCTTCTTCTACTGGGAAGTCTATGTCTGCCTTAGGCTCATTTGTCTCAGTTCCTATTTTCTGTTTCTGGACATGTGCTGAGACCTTTTGTTGTTTTTTTCTTGGACATTTTCAATAGTGAGATGTGTGCTCAATGATTAAATTAATGTATTTTGTTGTGTTGTTACGCTTACTGAGTGTCTCCTGGTGTGTGTGATCTGGACATAGGCTTCCCTTTTCACATCTCTTATTACTCAGTGGCAGGCTCTCTTAGCAATTGTTGGCTATCTGTGTAATGCCTCGCAGCTGGTATTGGCTCCTGTCTGAATTGTGGACTATTATGGTGTATGCTTGTAGCTTGGCTACATGGCTACAGTTGCTGCCTCTTCTTGAGTAATGTAGGAAGAGAGAGCTTCCACCCTCAGTAAAAAAGTGAGACCAAAATGACCAAAAGACAGAAGCAGTATGAAAGCAGAGACAAAAACCATCACACAAAAACAAAATAAAACCATAGCTGACTGTCTAGTAGCCTTTGCTGCGTAGGTCAGTGTGTGTGCACAGTAGAAACCTCCAGTGGTGGGTGGGGGTGTCATCTTGCTTAGGCTCCTCCTCTAGTCAGGCTCTTCCACCATGGAGGTGTGCAGACAGATATTGAGAAATGAATGGAAGAAAGATTGTCCAGTATTTTGGTCTTTGAAGGTCAATTAGCTATCTGTGTATGCAGTGTAAATCTCAAAATAGTTGTGTCCGTGTATATAGTTGTTGGTGTTGGCTCTTGCCTTTTTTGTTGGGGTTTTACGAAGTGCAAATAAGATTTGGCTGTGTGGTCGGCCCTGTTGTCTCTTGATATGTAGGGCCGGAATAAAGGCTCCCACCCAGGTCAGCTTTAGGGCCGAGTCCCAGAGTCAGATGTGATAAGAAGCAGCCAAAGGATTAGTCTGTGGGACCCTTTTCAGGGATTTCCTTTGTGTGCTATGAAAATACTGTACTTTCTGGGAACAACAATGAACCCTTTTGGGGCTGTGCTCCCACCTGCCTGAAGGTGTCCAGGCTGGGCAGAGGGCATGGGTCAGGGGAAAGGAGGAAAGAAAAGTGTAAAAAGTCGTCACACTTCTTTTTCCAGAAGCTGCTCCATGGTTTCCGCACTGTATCAGCTTGGCTGTGGCCCCACCCTCTGATCTCAGCCCAGGCTGAGGGGCCCATGGGCAGCATCCTGATTGATTGATTCAGAAATCATTTTGTATTCTCACGACAGTCAGATTTCTCTACCGGTGATCTTTGAATATTGATGCCCCATAATTTATATTAGATCCAAAGCCATGGGACTATTCCGACAATGTGTCTTCTCTGGTTTTATCGCACCTCCACTAAGGAGCCGCCCCTGCCTGTCTCTGCTTCTCCTGCCCTCAAACTGGAAGTCCCCAAATGAAGTTTTTGACAACTAGTTTTTTCTTCATTTATCATGAAGTAGTCTATCAGTCCAGTAGTAAGGATATTTGTTTGTTACACTGAGGTTCTAATCATACTGAAGTCTGTGTGGTCTCTTTGATCTTCATCAGTATTATAAATCCTCTTCACTTTCAGCAAGCAAGGTTGCATCATCTGTATTTCATAGGTTGTTAATGAGTATTCTTCCAATCCCGATGCCACATTCTTTTTTATACAATCCAGGCTCTTGGATTATTTTCTCAACATACAGGTTGAATAAGTATGGTAAAAGAATACAACCTGGGACATGCCTTTTCAGATTTTAAGCTATTCAGTGTCTCCTTGTTATGTTCAATCAACTGCATCTTAGTCTATGTACAGGTTCCTCAAGAACATAATAAAGTTTTTTAGAATGCCCAATCTCCATAATGTTGTCCATAGTTTATCATGATCCACACAGTGAAAAACCTTTGTTTAGTCAAGACAGCATAGATAAACATCTTTCTGGTATTCTCTGCTTTAAGCCAAGATCTGTGTGATGTTAGCAATTATATCCCTTGTTCCATGTCCTCATCTGATCCAGCTTGAGCCTCTGGTAGTTCCCTGTCAATGTACTGTTGCAGTTGTTTTTGAATAATCGTTAGCTAAAGTTTACTTGCATATGATGGTAATTATATTGTCCAATGATTTCCAAATTCTGTTGGGTCACTTCTCTGGAATGGCATTTATAGTAAGTTGGCCAGGTATCTGTCTTCCAACTTTCTTGGCATAAATGAATTAGTGCTTCCAGTGCTTTGTTAGTTTCTTGAAATATTTCAATTTGTATTTCATCAGTTCTCAGATCCTTGTTGTTTGCCAAAGCCTTTTATGCACCTTGGACTTCAGTTCCATTGTATTGGCTCTTGATCATATGCTGCTTCTTGAAATTGTTTGCTATCTGCCATTTCTTTTTGATACAGTGACTCTGGGTATTCTTTCCATTTTATTTTGATGCTTTCTGCATCATTCAATATTTTATCCAAAGAATTCTTCAATATTTTAAATCAAATATTTTCTTTAGTTCGTTCAGCTTGGGAAATACTGAGCATGTTCTTCCCTTTTGGTTTTCTAACTCCAGTTCATTGCACATTTCATTGTAATAGTTGACTTTGTTTCCTAGAAAATTTCTGTTCAGTTCTATTACCTCTTCATTTGTTCCATTTGTTTTAGCAAATGCACACTAGAAAGCAAGTTTGAGAGTCTCTTGAAATATCCATTTTATCTTTTCCTTCTTTCTTGTCTTAATGACATTTTGCTTTCTTCCTGTATTATTTTTCTTGACACCATACTACAGTTCTTCTGACCATTAGTGTCTGATTCATCAAATCTGTTCTTGAGATGATCTCTAAATTTAGGTGGAGAATGTTCAAGGTCATATTTTGGCTCTCAAGGACAGTTTTAATTTTCTTCAGCTTCAGCCTGAACTTGAATATAAGCTATTGATGGTTTGTTCCACCATCTTCCCTTGGCCTTCTTTGGACTAATGGATGCAGCTTTTTCACAATCTGTTCCCACAGATATAATCTACATGATTTCTGTGTATTACACTGGTGAGGTTCATGAGTACAGTCATCTTTTATGTTGTTTAAAAAGGCATTTCAATTAAGACGTCATTTGTCTTGCAAAATTCTACATTGCAATCTCCAGCACCATTTCTATCACAAAAGCCATATTATCCAATTACTGATTCTTCCTCTTTGTTTCCAATCTCTGTATTTCAATAACCAGTAATTATCAGTGCATCTTGATTGCATGTTTGATCCATTTCAGGCTAAACAGGTTGGTTGTTGTTGTTTTTAAGTACCATCTAGTCGGTTCAAACTCATAGCATCCCATAGGAGTTCTGGTGTAGCACTGTGGATTAATGCACTGGACTACAAGGTTGGTTTGAACTGAAGGTCAGTGATTCACCAGCAGCTACTTGGAAACCCTATACAGGGTTGCTATGCATTGAAACGGACTCAACAGCACTTATCAACAACAAAGACATAGGGTTTCCTAGGAGTGTCTGGTGAGCTTGAACCTCCGACCTTGTAGTTGAAACTGACCTTTCAGTCTCATGCATTATTTGAATAATAGTGATATTAACTGATCTTCCTTATAGGTGTATGGATATTACCTCAACACAGACAGCTATTATACTTCAAGATAGAGCTTGAAAGTTTCTTTTTGATGATGAATTTTATGCCATATCTCTTCAACTTGGCATTCCTAGCATAGTAATCCATATTATTGTCAGATTCAAAGTGATCAATACCAATCCATTTCAGCTCACTAGTGGCTAGGCTGTCAATCTTTTGGAGTTCCATTTCATTTTTGACAACTTCCAGTTTTATTAGATTCATACTTTGTACATTCCATGCTCCAATTATTAATGGATATTTGCAGCTCTTTCTTCTGTTTTTGAGTTGTGTTCCATCAGCAAATGAAGATCCCAAAAGATTTACTCCACTAACATTATCATGGTCAACTCTACTTTGAATGATGCAGAAAGCATCAAAAGAAGGTGGAAGAAATACAGAGTCACTGTACTAAAAGGAAATGGCTGATGTTCAACCATTTCAAAATGTAGCATGTGATTAAGGGTCAATGATACTGAAGGGAGAAATCCAAGGTGCATTGAAGGAATTGGCAAAGAACAATTGGCATCAGGAATTGATGGAATAAAAATAGAAATCTTACCATAAATTGATGCAGCACAGGAGGCACTCACGTCTATGCCAAGAAATTTGGAAGACAACCATCTGGCCAACTGATTGGAAGAGATTCATATTTGTGCCCATTCCTAAGAAAGGTGACCCAATGGAATGCAGAAATCATTGGACGACATCTTTGATATTCCATGAGAGTAAAGTTTTACTAAAGGTAATACAGAAATAGCTGCAAGCATACATTGACAGAGAACTTCCAGAGGTTCAAGCTGGATTCAGAGGAGGATGAGGAATGAGGGATATCATTGCTGATGTCCGGTGGAATTTGGCTGAAACCCGAGAGTATCAGAAAGATGTTTACCTGTGCTTTATTGACTATACAAAGGCTTTTGACTGTGTGGATCATGACAAGCTATGGACAATATTGCAAAGAATGAATATTCCGGAACACTTAATTGTGCTCATAAGGAATCTGTACCTGAACAGAACATGGGAACATTGAATGGTTTAAAATTAAGAAAGGTGTGCAACAGGGTTGTATTCTTTCACCATACTTATTCAACCTGTATGCTGAGCAAATCATCTGAGAAGCTGGGTTCTATAAAGAAAAACATGACATCAGGATAGGAGGAAGACTCATTAACAACCTGTGTTATGCAGATGTTCCAAACTCGCTTGCTGAAAGTGAAGAGGACTTAAAACATTTACTGATGAAGATCAGAGATCACAGCCTTCGGTATGGATTACATTTTAATATAAACAAACCAAAACTCCTCGCCACTTGACCAATAAACAACAGTCTTATCAATGGAGAAAAGACTGAAGTTGTCAAGGACTTCATTCTTCTTGGATCAACTATCAATACGCACAGATGCAGCAGTCAAGAAATCAAATGACTTATTGCATTAGGCAAATATGCTGCACAAGACCTTTTGAAAGTGTTGAAAAGCAAAAATGTCAGCTTAAGGACTAAGGTGCTAAGCTGCGCCTGACCCAAGCCATGGTATTTTCAATAACTTCATATGCATGGGAAAGTTGTACAGTAAATAAGGAAGACCATAGAAGAATTGATGCTTTTGAGTTACCATGTTGGAGGAGAATATTGAAAGTGCCATGGGCTGCCCATAGAACCAATGGATCTGTTTTGGAAGAAGTGCAGTCAGAGTGCTCCTTTGAGGCCAAGATGGCTAAACTTCGTCTCTCATACTTCAGACATATTGTCAGGAGGGACCAGTCACTGGAGAAGGATATCATGTTTGGTAAGGTGGAGGGTCAGAGAAAAAGAGAAAGACCCCCAGAGAGATGGATTGGCCAAATGGCAGCATCAATTGGCTTAAGCCCATTAGTGAGGTTGGCCCAGGATCAGGCAGTGTTTAGTTCTGCTATGCATAAGGTCACTCTGACTCGATTGCACTTAACAACAACAACAACAAAGGTCATCCCTGAACTTATATGTTTATTCTGTGCTGTAAACCCTCACTTCTATGTTAATGAGGTCATATGTAGTCTACAGGGTTAAGTGTATTTTGAGTCAATCTTTTTTGAGATATATAAAGAGAAAATTGAGCAGAGAAAGAAGGGCCTACTATACCTAGAAAGAAGAACCAGGAGCACAGTGCATCCTTTGGACCTAGGGGCACTGCACTTCAGATCTCCTATATCTAGGGAACTATTGATAGCAAGGTATACGGAGATCTTCAAGGAATGTTGGGCATACAGACATTGATAGGAGACAAGGACTTTTCTTCAGAGTCAATACTCTGAATTCAGACTCCTAGCCTCCTAAACCCTGTTGTAGCATTGCAATTGGTATTCTGACAATTCCTGGAGCCCTAATTTTAGTGCAGATTAGATTTCTTCCTTCAGTACCATCAGTTTTAGATCATATGCTACCTCTTGAGATGGTTGAACATCAACCATTTCTTTTTGGTACAGTGACTCTGTGTATTCCTTCTGTCTTCCTTTGATGCTTTCTGCAGCATTCAATATTTTACCTCTAGAATCCTTCAGTATTTAATATCAAGGCTTGAATTTTTCTTCAGTTCTTTCAGCTTGAGAATTGTTGAGGGTGCTTTTCCCTTTTTGTTTTCTAACTCCAGATCATTTTACATTTCATTATACTTTATTTTGTCTTTTCAAGCTGTTCTTTCAAATTTCTGATTCAGCTTTTTTTCTTTTTTTTTCCATTCACTTTGATTCTGTTATGTGCTAGAGCAAGTTTCAGAGTCTTTTCTGGCATCCCTTTTGGTCTTCTCTTTGTTTCCTGTCTTTTTAATGTTCTTTTGCTTTCTTTCTGTATTGTATTAGAATTTCTCATCCTGCCACCAGCTACCTATTGAAAAGGCTAAGATCTGGGCAAGTATAATGAAGAGGTAAGGACTCCCTCCCTCCAGTAAGAAACGTTATAAAAAGGACACCTTAAAGCTCTTTCCAAAGGAAATTACTTCATTTGCAAATTGTGTGGAAACTCAAAGCTGTCTAAGACCAGAATGGAGGTTATGATGAAAAACAATTAGGACCCTGAAAACAGACAACACCTGTGCCTATAAGAACTCAATCTAGTGCCAGGAACAGCACCACTTCATCCTTCCCGCACTCACTTTATGAGCTCCTTGGCTAGCAAGAGTCACTCAGAATTTTCTCCTCTCTCTCAGTTTGGAACCATCCCTGATTATTTCCTTTCATTGGTTGTCTTAGTTTATTCTTTCTTCTCCTTCTTCTCTTTCCCTTTCTTTGTTATTTTTGCACTTTCTTTCACTGCATTGACCACTATTTTGTCATTTAGTCATACTGTTGTGTCTTGTGTGTTGCTGTGATTCTAGAGTTATGTCACCAGTATTTTAAATACCAGCACGGTCATCAACAGGTTTCAATGGAGTTTCTAGACAAAGACAGAGTAGGACGAAGGAGAGGCAGACTAATTCTGAATGTTTATCCACTGAACATCTTATGAAGAGCAGTGGAACACTGTCAGATATAGGACAGGAAAATGAAAATATTATGAATAGCAGAAAAATGTTATCACATATACTCCTGGGAGATGAGCCTCTCATATTGGAAGGCATTCAAAATATGAGGGGGAAAGAACTGCCTCTTCAAAGTAGAGTTGA
>NW_006408665.1:5402095-5406788 GCF_000296735.1 Chrysochloris asiatica | reverse complement strand
CTTTGGTTTTCTGATTCCAGACCTTTGCACATTTTGTTGTAATATTTGGCTTTATCTTCTCGAGCTGATCTTTGAAATTTTCTGTTCAGCTCTTGGGCCTCCTCATTTCTTCCATTTGCTTTAGTATCTCTAAGCTGGAAAGCACATTTCAGAGTCTCTTCTGAGGCCTTCCCTGTGCTGGTGGGTGACATGGACAACAGTGGCAGCCTCAGCGCACAGCTCATCCACCAACTGCACCCCAGCCTCAGGTCCAAGATGGCCATCCAGACTCAGCAGTCAAAGTTCGTGAACTGACAGGTGGACGGGAAGTACCAGGGTTCCAACTTCACCGCCACTGTCACCCTGGAGAACCCAGACGTCCTCGTGGGCTCAGGTATCCTCGTGGCCCATTACCTCCAGTGCATCACACCCTGTCTAGCCCTAGGCGGAGAGCTGGTCTACCACCAGCGGCCAGGGGAAGAGGGCACAGTCGTGTCTCTAGCTGGGAAATACACATTGAACAACTGGTTAGCCACAGTGACGCTGGGCCAGGCTGGTTGGTATGCACGCAACATACTACCACAAATTCAGTGACCAGTTACAAGTGGGTGTGGAGTTTGAGGCCAGCAAGAGGATGCAGGACACGAGTGTATCCTTCGGGTACCAGCTGGACCTGCCCAAGGCCAATCTCCTCTTCAAAGGCTCCGTGGACAGCAACTGGATCGTGGGTGCCACGCTGGAGAAGAAGCTTCCGCCACTGCCCCTGACTCTGGTGCTGGGGGCCTTCCTGAATCACCACAAAAACAAGTTCCAGTGTGGCTTCGGCCTCACCATCGGTTGAAGCCCCCTCTCAGCCCACCTTCCACGCCCTTCTCCTTCAGACCCCACTTTCCTCCCCCGGCCTTGGAGGGGACCCCCCCTCTCCTTCCCTTTCCTGCCTCATTGGAGGCAAGGGGGGCAGGTGAAAGAGGTGGTTACGAATCGGGCTGCGAACCTTAAGGCCAGCAGTTCGAAACTACCAGCTGCTCCGCGGGAGAAAGATGAGGCATTCTGCTCCCGTAAAGATTTACAGCCTCGTAAACCTTGTACAGGGTCGCTATGGGTCGGAACCGACTCGACGGCACTTAGCAACAACATCGCCCCTGCAGCGGTTGAGGGGATTGTTGAACCGAGGGGTACTGGGACTGAGCACCCACCCAGAGGGCAGGGCTTGGGGTCTCAGAGGGGATTCTGGGAATTCAGGGGCACTCGGGTTTCTGAGCACCAGGGGCAGGGGTGGCCAGATGACCTCAGGGAGGAGTGTCAGGGCATCCATTGCTCACCCCACCCCCAAAGAGCCCTGGGCCCAGCCTGCATCCCAGATGTCCTCACGAAGAGGAGCTTCCCACACTGGGTCAGCCTGCTCATCCCTTCTCCCACCCACCCCTCCATATAAATCATGTTTATAAATTATGGAAGAACCTGGACATTTTACAGAAAACCCCCCCCAAAATATACATTTTGACCTTTTCCTTCTATCTTGTCTTTTTAATGACTCTTTTGCTTTCTTCATGTATGATGTTCTTGATGTCATCCTACAACTCTTCTGGTCTTCAGTCTTTAGTGTTTCATGTATCAAATCTGTTCTTCAGATGATCTCTAAATTCAGGTGGGATATATTCCAGATCATATTTTGGTTCTTGTGGACTTGTTTTCATTTTCTTCAGCTTCAGTTTGGATTTGCATAGGAGAAATTGATGGTCTGTTCCACAGTCTGCCCCTGGCCTTGTTTTGACTGATGATATAGTGCTTTTCCATCGTCTCTTTCCTCAGATGTAGTCAATGTGATTTCTATGTATTCCGTCTGGTGCAGACCATATGTATAGGCGTCTCTTATGCTGTCTAAAGAAGGTATTTGAAATAAACAAATCATTGGTTTTGCAGAATTCTATCATTGTTCTCCAGCATCATTTCTATCACTAAGGCCATATTTTCCAACTACTGATCCTTCCTCTTTGTTCCCAACCTTTGCATTCAAATCACCAGTAATGATCAGTGCATCCTGATTGCATGTTTCATCAATTTCTGATTGAAGAAGTTAGTAGAATTCTTCTATTTCTTCTTCACTGGCTTTAGTGGTTGGTGCGTAAGTTTGAATAATAGTAGTATTAACTTGGCTTCCCTGTAGGCGCATGGATATTATCCTATCATAGACAGCATTGTACCTAATGACTGATATGGATATGTTCTTTTTGACAATGAATGCAACACCATTCCTCTTCATTTTGTCATTTCCAGCATAGTAAACCATGTGGTCATCAGATTCAAAATGGCCTATACCAGTCCTTCTAAGCTCACTAATGCCTAATATATCGATGTTTATGCATTCCGTTTCATTTTTGACAACTTCCATTTTTCCCAGATTCATACTTCATAGATTCCATATTCCAATTTTCATTGGATGTTTACAGCTGTTTTTCTTCATTATGAGTAGTGCCCCATCAGCAAATGAAGGTCCCACTGGCTTTTCTCCCACAGGCTTTACTCCATTCATGTCAACACGGTCTACAGTACTTTGAGGAGGCAGCTCTTCTCCATTCGTATTTTAAGTGCCTTCCAACCTGAGGGGCTCATTTTCTCGCACTATATCTGACAGTGTCTCTCTGCTATTCATAAGGTTTTTAGTGACTAAATATTCTGAAGTAGTTTGTCATTCCTTCATCCTAGTCTGTCTTTATCTGGAAGCTTATCTGTAACCTGTCCACTGTGGGTGACCCTGCTGGTATTTAAAATACTTGTGGCATAGCTTTCAGAATTACAGCAACTCACAAGCTACCACAGTATGACAAACTGACAGATGAGTGGTGGAAAGGTAATTAAGAAGACAAAAACGAAGGAAAAGACCAAAGTAGATGTCAGAAGAGAGTCTGAAACTTTCTCTTCAGGGTAGAGATGCTAAAGAAAATGGAAACATAAGGAAAAAAATACTGTTATTAGCCAACCACATTATATAACTTATTTATTGAGGCAAGCATTATTTAAGTCCCCATTTTACAGGTGGCAACTTAGACCATATGGCTAATAATAAGTGGTGCAGGATTTTATACTTTAAGTAATGTAGTTCCTGGTGTGATGCTGTAGTATCAGCACTGAATTTCGAACCATAAGGTCAGCAGTTCAAACACAACAGTTGCTCCTTGGAAACCCTATACAGGGTTGGCATGAGTTGAAACTGACTAGAAGGTATTTAACAACAACTAGCACTCTAGTTCCAAAAGCAAGTCCTGGAGATTTGCTTTTAAAAATTAACCAAAGAAAACCACATAAATTACAATAAAATATTGCCCTATCCACTTGCTTTGGACCTGCCTTCAGGAAGGATCAATCACTGGAGTAAGACATCATGTTTGTTGTTGTTGTTATGAGCCGTGGAGTCGGTTCCAACTCATAACGACCCTGTACAGGGTTTCCAAGGCTGTAAATCTTTAAAGGAGCAGAAAGCCTCATCTTTCTCCCATGGAACAGCTGGTAGTTTCAAGCTTCTGACCTTGCGGTTCACAGCCTTATTCATGACCACTACGCTACCCGAGCTCCTTAAGACATTATGTTTAATGAAATAGAAAATAATCAAAGTTGAGGAAGACTTTATGTGAGAGGGACTTAAACAATAATGACAACAATGTTCTTGAGCATGCCAGCAACAGTGAAGATGATGCAAGACAGAAAAAGGCTTCATTCTGTTGCTTAGAAGGTCACCATGAGTTAGAGTTGACTGGACAGCTATCTATCTATCTATCTATCTATCTATCTATCTATCTATCTATCTATCTATCTATCTAATCTGGTTTAAAAATAAATTTCTTATTCACAATAACTACTTCAAGATTTTAGAAATGTGAAGTTTGAGAGTGTGATAAACACTAGGAACAAGGAAGCAAGACTTTTGGCTTGCTGTTAGATGTTATCAAGTCAGTGTCGACTCACAGGTACCCTATGCACAGCAGAACGAAACATTGCCCTGTCCTGGGCCAACCTCACAATTGTTGCCACGCTTGAGTTCATTGATGCTGCTACTTTGCCAATCCATATCACTAGGGGTCTACCTCTTTTTCTCTGACCCTCCACCTTACCAAACATTGTATCTTTCTCCAGTGACTGGTCCCTACTGACAATATGTCCCATGTATGAGAGATTAAATTTGGACATCCTACCTCCAAGGAGGATGCTAGCTGCACTTCTTCCTACACAGATCCGTTTGTTCTTTTGGCAGCCCATGATACTTTCAGTATTCTCCTCCAACACCATAACTCAAATGCATCAGTTCTCCTACAATCTTCCTGATTCGCTGTCCAGCATTCGCATGCATATGAGGTTATTGAAAATACCATGCCTTGGGTGAGGCACATCTTAGTCTTCAAGCTGACATCTTTGCTCTTCAACACTTTAAAAAGGTCTCTTGCAACAGATTTGCCTAATGCACTACATTTTTGATTTCCTGACGGCTGCTTCCATGAGTGTTGATGGTTGATCCAAGAAGAATGAAGTCCTTGATAACTTCAATCTTTTCTCCATTGATAAGAATATTAGTATTGGTCCAGTGGTGGGGATTTTTGTTTTCTGAACATTGAGATGCAATCCATATCAAAGGCTGTGGTCTTTGATCTTCATCCGTAAATATTTTAAGTCCTCTTCACTTTTAGCAAGCAAGGTTGTATCATCTGTATATCTCACGTTG
>NW_006408665.1:5397260-5401666 GCF_000296735.1 Chrysochloris asiatica | reverse complement strand
GATCTCATCCAATCAGTTGGCAAAATTGTTGTCTTCTAAATTTCTGAACATAGATGAGTGAGTGCCTCCTGTGCTGCTTCACTTTATTGAAATATTTTAATTTTTATTTCATCAATTCTTGGTGCCTTGTTCTTTGCCAATTTCTTCACTGCACTTTGGACTTCTCCCTTCAGTATCATTGGCTCTTGATCATATGCTAACTCTTGAAATGGTTGAACATCCACCATTTCCTTTTGGTACAGTGACTCTGTGAATTCCCTCTATCCTCTTTTGATGCTTTCTGCATCATTCAATAATTTGTCCAGAGATTCCTTTAATAACGAAAGCCGAGGCTTGAATTTTACTTCAGTTTGAGAAATGCTGAGCGTGTTCTTCCCTTTTGGTTTACTAACTCCAGATCTTTGTACATATTTTTATAATATTTGACTTTATTTTCCAGAGCTGACTTGAAATTTTCTGTTCAGCTCTTGTACCTACTGTTTTCTTGCATTTGCTGTAGCATCTGTATGCTGGAGAGCATGTTTCAGAGTCTCTTTTGACATCCATTTTGACCTTTTCCTTCTTTCTTGTCCTCTTAATGATATTTTACTTTATTCCTGTGTGTTGTTCTTGATGTCATCCCACAACTCTTCTGGTCTTCGGTCTTTAGTGTCTAATGTATCAAATCTGTTCTTCAAATTTGAATAATAGTGGTATTAACTGGTTTTCCCTGTAGGCACATGGATATTATCCTATTACAGGCAGCACTGTACCTCATGACAGATCTTGATATGTTCTTTTTGATGAATATGACATCATTTCTCTTCAATTTGTCATTCCCGGCATAGTAAATCATGTGGTTGTCAGATTCAAAATGGCCAAGACCAGTCCCTTTCAGCTCACTAACGCCTAGGATATTGATGTTTATGCATTCCATTTCATTTCTGACAATTTCTAATCTTCCTATATTCGTACTTCATACATTCCATGTTCCAATTATTAATGGATGCTTACAGCTGTTTCTTTTCATTTTGAGTTGTGTCCCATCAGCAAATGAAGATTCCACAGGCTTTATTCTATCGTGTCATCACGGTCAACTGTACATTGAGGAGGCAGTTCTTCCCGTCACATTTTCAGTTCCTTCCAACTAGAGGGCCTCATCTTCTGGCACTATATCTGACAGTTTTTATTTGCTATTCATAAAGTTTTCAGTGAATCAATATTCAGAAGTAGTTTATCTCTCCTTCTTCCTAGTCTGTCTTTGTCTAGAAATTCATTTGAAACCTGTCCACTATAGTTGACCCTGCTGGTATTTAAAATACCCATGGTGTAGCTTCCAGAATCACAGCAACTCATAAGCCACCACAGTATGACAAACAGACAGACGAGTGATGGGACTTATAGCTAGGACCCCAAACATAGTCTCTATTGTTTGAGCAGTGCTAGTGTGGGTTTTAAGAGTCCAAATCATGTAGTTTCAAGATAATGAGGAGAAGATTGCATACCCTTTTGGCTCCACACACACTCCATCTCAGAATGCATACTGGCAGCCTTGGCAGAGAGGAACAGTGGAGTCTTATACTGAAACCAGACAGTCTTTTGTTTTCTGCCTGGCCCTGCTCTCTGCTTCATGATCTTGAGGGAGCAGAAAGAAAAGTGCAAGACATTGCATTTAGTTAGGCTGTCTACATTCATATCTCGCTTAACATTCCTCAAAACTGTGAGTCATTCTGATTGGTGACCACATTCATCACCGATAAGGGGAAGTGAGGGAAAAAGAGCAATGAAGCTTTGAGCTAAGCCCTACAATGTTCAATAGACTCCTATCAACCTGGGTGGAGACTTGGTTGGCCAGCAATGTGGCAAGTCCTGGGGACTCTTCGGCCCAGAGTCAGTAACATAGCCACAGAGGACTAGAATGGAGAGTGAAGCATCCAGCTGATAAGAAGAGCAGGTACATGCATAAGAACACCCACACTTTCAGATAATACCCACTTGACCTGGCTTCAATGACTGGATGATCAGAGCTCAACTAGAAGAAGAAAGAAGAGGAACAAAGAGTAACCTGATACACTTTGATGAACTTGACCTTCACCTATGGATGCAGTAACTCAAAAGAGGGAACAAATATTCACAGCAAGGATCATTCCCATCTTCTCCGTACATGGAGTAGACAGGGATGGGCAATTTGGGCATTGGCTACCCAAAATGGGGGGTGCTACAAAGGCAAGAAGTGACTGGCTTACAAATTTTCAACAGGGAGCCTAGATTCAGAAGGTGTGGCAGAAGGTAGAGTTTCCACTGAGTCATATCCAATCTGTCTGGGCAGGGATGATGAAAGGAGAAGGGGATAGCAGTCATGTGGCACAATAGTGAATAATTGTTATCAGGATTGACTGTGAGGGTTGGAAATGTAAAGGTAGACATTTTGTGGCAAAAGGAGGGGAGTGATTGACTTTGTAGTCTAGGAGCGGAGGTCCCTGGGACCATCAAGGGACAAGAGCAAAATGCAGAACCCTACCCAGAGATACAATGATGCCTGAGATGGAGGCAGAGATGATGACATGGAGAGATGCAGTGGCTGGGGACTGTAGACCCAGAGAGGGAGAGGGGCTGTGTGCTGATGACTGGGGGGCAAGTTTGCAGGGTATACCCTTTGGTTGGTTGATTATGCATGGAGAGGATAGTAACCATGGCAATGAAATTATATATGATAGGATAAATGTAAAGCTAATGTTCTCCCATGTAAACTATCACATAAGTCACAATTAAAAAAAAAAATGAGTTATGCTGATTTCTTTTTATAGCACATTAAATAAAATCTTGTTCTTGTTCTTATAGTTGTGAAGTACTGTTGAGTCTGTTTCGACCCATAGCAACCCTGTATAGGGTTTCCAAGGAGTAGCTGGTGCACTTGAACCACCAACCTTGCAGTTCAAATGCTTTTGCAGTCTGGCGCATTAGTCCACAGTGCCACACCAGGACTCCAAAGAAACTTTTAGAGATGTACCAATAAATAAGTAAAATGGCACTGTTTGTGGAGATCACACTGCTTCCTATTATTTGTGATTCTAAATTCCATTGCTTATTGCTGTTAGGTTCTGACTCCTTGTGGCCCTGTGCACAACAGAATGAAACACTGCTGATCCTGAGCCATCCTCACAATTGTTGTTATGTTTGACCAATTGTAGCTGCCACTGGGTCAATCCATCTTGTTAGAGGTCTTCCTATTTTTCTCAAACCCACAATTTTCCCAAGCATGATGTGCTTCTCATGGACTGGTTCTTCCTGATAATATGTCCAAAGTATGAAAGACAAAATCTCACAATACTCATTTCTAAGGAGTATTTTAGCTGTACATCTTCTAGTAGTCCATTAGGTCCCACCAAACCTCACAAAAATCCTTGTTTCTCCATGGGTTTAAAATTCCTCTATTATATCACACCTGTTATTTTCAATTACCTCTGACGTGCCAGTCTCTGATTTTAAGATCCTCTAATCTCAGAAGCAGCCCAGCTACCCTGCCTGGAACCCCTGCAAGCTCAAGACTGAGGTTTCTTCACCTTGGCATTAAGTAAGCAAAGCTTTGTGCTGACAACACAGAATGGCAATAAAAGAAAATTAAAATTTATATTTGACTTGAGAGGCTCTCAGGCTAATTTTTCAGGAGTCCTCCCTCTTACTTATTTTACTTAGATTAAAAATTTTCACCAGCATTCCAAGGGCATACACTCACTCATACTCAGGGGCCCAGTAATGAGAGAAAGCGCCACTTTGGAGTCAAACTCTGCCAAGTCTAGTACTAAAAGTAGGTGAATGAGATTTGTCTGCCCCCTAAATTGAATGTCTGTAGAATTTCTTGGACCTCAAACAGAGCCCAGAACAAGGTCTGTATAGTAACATTCACTAGGTGTCAGTATTTGACAAACTGTCTTGCCAGCATCATTAGCAAAATGCTCATTTTGGCACAAAATGACTATGGAAAATGCAATTAGGAAAAGTTGTGCAAGTAGCAATTAGAAACTGAATAACCCGCCTCATTCTTTTTATTCAGATTACACTTGGCTACTAAGCTGAAATAAATCTCTGCTAGAAATAGCTTGCATACTGACTGAGTAGCCTCTGAAGTGTATTGTCTGCAAAGAAAGTGGAAAGAGTAGGCAAGTGTTTTCCTTGATGCTTGCCCATTTCCTTTACCTGCCCCTTTCTTCCCTTTTTGGACCCCTTCTTGTGACTGTCAGGAACATTGAATTCAGGTATCTTTGCCAGGTCATAGCCTAGTCCCCATGAAGAAGTGGGGAAACCTCTTCTAAAGAATGGCATGCTGATATGGATTCAGTCTTGGCCAAATATCAGCTGCTTTGCCTCAGAAAGGTAATAATATCTGCCCATTGTTTACTGGTAAAGTCCCAACGAAATTAATTCAC
>NW_006408665.1:5395710-5396303 GCF_000296735.1 Chrysochloris asiatica | reverse complement strand
ATGGCACTTAACAACAACAACATCCAACAATTAGAAACAGACCAACAGAGGAAACCTACAGCCACCAAAAGAAAAGAGATAAAGATAAGAGCAGAAATAAATGAGATGGAAAACAGAGACACTACAGAAAGAATCAGCAGGACAAGAAGCTGGTTCTTTGAAAGGGTTAATAAAATTGACAAACCATTGTCAAAACTAACAAAAGAAAAGAAGGAGAGTACACAAATAACACACATTAGAAACCACATGGGAAATGTCACAATGGAACCAAACAGAATGTCACAATGGAACCAAACAGAATACTATGAAGAGTTGTACTCCAACAAATTCGAAAATTTAGATTTTTAGAAAAACACGACCTACCTAAACTTACATAGAGTGAAGTAGAAAACTTGAACAAATGCATAACAAAAGAAAAAATTGATCAGGTCATCAAAAAACTCCCAACCAAAAGAAGTCAAGGTCCAGATGGTTTCACTGGTGAGTTCTACCAAACATTCAGGGAAGAACTGTCACCAATTCTGCTCAAATTATTCCAGAATATAGAAGAGGATGGAAAACGTCCTAATACTTTTTATGAAACAAGCATAACC
>NW_006408665.1:5393182-5394247 GCF_000296735.1 Chrysochloris asiatica | reverse complement strand
TTATGATCCAACAATTCCTCTACTTGGTATTTACCCACCAGAAATACGAGCCATAACACGAGTAGATATATACACACCAGTGTTCATAGCAGCACTATTTACAATAGCAAAAAGATGGAGACAGCCTAAATACCCATCAATTGAAGAATGGTTAAACGGACTGTGGTACATACACACAATGGAATACTATGCTACCTTGAAGAACAACAAGGAAGCTGCAAGTCACCACATAACATGGATAAACCTTAAGGACATTATGCTGAGTGAAATTAGTCAATCACAAAACGAGAAATACTGCATAGGACCATTATTGTAAAAGACAAAGCAGAAGAATCTACCCCAAAGAGGAAAAACAAACAAACAAACAAACAAACAAACAAAAAACTATATATATAATTGCTGATCACCGGGATGTATGGGATGAGAGAAGAGGAGGGAGGGAGGGGAAGACAGAGCACAGGGTAGGGAATAGACACAAGAAAGTTTGGGTGCTGGTGCAGGGGCAGACAATATACAAGAAAGAAGTGGGAGGAGAATGGAAGAACAACGCTGATGGGTGAACAGTTAGGTGGGTTTGCATGAGCTAAGTGGGACAGAAGCAAATGATGATGTTTGCACAAACTTGGAACAACCAGGCTTCAGGATATAGGGATTGAGGCATGGTTTGAAAGAGTAAAAGAGGGGAATAATGTTAAGATGCTTGGCTGTCTTTTGAATCTTTGGTTTCCCTTGCCTACCATTGTGAAATAGACACTTGGGGGTGTGGGAATAGGAATAGCCAGAAACATCACACTAGAAGGCTTGTAAGTCCATCTTCAGCCTATAACTGATTGGAATACCTCAAAGGGGGCTAGAAATTTCCCAGTGAAAGAGACCTCCCGTGGAGCTTTTGCAATGCATAAGACCATAGGTGGAAACCAAAATCCCATCCAGAACTGTCTAAGGAGGGAAATTTCTACTGGAAAGGATGAGTACCCCAGCCTGGAGTGGCTAGAAGAACAGAAGATACTTCATAAAGAAAGGCCAGCAGAAAAAATCTGAAATAATAATGGTAGTATGATTGAT
>NW_006408665.1:5381912-5391512 GCF_000296735.1 Chrysochloris asiatica | reverse complement strand
AGGCTAGCAACCCAATTTGTAACCAGTACACTACCAGAGCTCCTTAAGGATATAGTAGATGGTTAATCAATTTTATTGTTGTCAGATGCCGTTGATTTGGTTCCTTCTCATAGTGCCCATATACACAACAGAACAAAAGACTGTCTGGTCCTGCAACATCCTCACAATCATTCCTATGTTTGAACCCTTTGCTGTAGCCATGGCATAAATATTATGTAAAAAAAAAAAAGAAGAAGAAGAAAAGGAAAGAGTGAGTTTCTGGTGTGGAAAATAGGCTGCAAATTTATTACAGTGGAAGACATCATTGAGTAGGTGGCACATGAATTCTAAAAGAGTGGAAGATGTCTTGACCATCTCAGAAGATGGCATCCAGGCAGAGGAATTAGCAAGTGTAAATTTTTGAGGCATGAATGCATCTGGTGGGTTTAAGAAAGAAACAAGTATGTTAGTCTAGCAGGAGAGTCTCTAAAATTAAATTACAAGAAGTAAGGAGGTGTATGGATAAAAACATTTGAAGGACCCTTAGGTTCTTGTGGAGTCCCTGGGTGTTGCAAATGGTTCATGCAATTGACTGCTACCTGAAAAATTGTAGGTTCAAGTTTATCCAGAAATGTCTCAGAAGAAAGACAAGGTGGTCTAATTCAGAAAAATCAGACATTAAAAAACTCTATGAAGCTCAGTTCCATTCTAATACATATTAGGCTGTAATTGGTCAGAATCAACTTGATGGCAACCTGGCTATTTTTAGGTAATTATTTTTGATATTGTTAAGTGCTGTTGAGTTGGTTCTGACTCATAGCAATCCTGTATAGGGTTTCCAAGGAGCAGCTGGTGGGTTTGAACTTCTAAACTTGCAGTCACTAGTCCAGTTGAGGGGAAAAAAGAGTAATCTGATACAATTTGATGTACCTGACCTATACCTATGGATGCAGTAGTTCAAAAGCAGGAACAAATCTTTACAACAAGGATCAATCCCACCCCCTCAGTAAACAGGGTAGACAGGGATGAGCAACTTGGACATTGGCTACTTAAAATGGGGGGTGGGTGGGTTACAAAGGCAAGAAGTTACTGGCTTACAAGCTTTCAAGAGGGAGCCTAGATCTAGAGGGTTCAGAGGAAGGTAGAATCTCCACTGAGTAGTATCCAATCTGGGTGGGACTGATGAAAGGAGAAGGAGATAGTACTCATGTGATACAATAGTGAATAATTGTTATCAGGACTGACTGTGAGGATTGGAAATGTAAAGGTAGATGTTTTGTAGCAAAAGGAGGGGAGTGGTTGACTTTGCAGTCCAGGAGCGGAGGTCCCTGAGACCACCAAGTGAGAAGAGCAGAGTGCAGGACCCTACCCAGAGAAAGAGTGATGCCAGAGATGGAGGCAGAAACGATGACGTGTAGAGATGGATCAGCTGAAGACTCTAGACCCAGAGAGGGAGAGGGGATGTGTGCTGATGACTGGTGGCAGACTTGCAGGATATACCCTTTGGTTGGTTGATGATGAATGGAAGGGATTGTAACCATGGCAATGAAACGATATATGATAAAATGAATGTAAAGCTAATGTTCTCCCATGTAAACTATCATATACTTCACAGTAAAACATTTAAAAATAAAACAAGTCTTGTTCAGCAGCAGATTTGCCCAACTCTTGACTGATGTTTCTATAGGTTTTGATGGTTGATCCAAGAAAAATGATCAAAGATGGGATGTCATCATATAGGAAGAAAGCAAAAAGTCATTAAGAAGATAAGAAAGAAGTCAAAGATCAAAATGGATGCCAGGAGAGACTTGGAAACTTGCTCTCCAGCATAGAGCTGCTAAAGCAAATGGAAGAAATTAACAAGAGCTGAACAGAAAATTTCGAACATCAGCTCAAGAAGGCAAAGCCATACATTACAATGATCTGTGCAAAGATCTGGAGTTAGAAAACCAAAAGGGAAGAACATGCTCAGCATTTCTCAAGCTGACGTAACTGAAGGAAAAATTCAAGCCTAGACTTTTGTTATTGAAGAATTCTCTGGGCAAATTATTGAATGAAGTAGAAAGCATCAAAAGAAGATGGAAGGAATATACAGTCACTGTACCAAAGGAAATGCTTGATGTTCATCTCTTTCAAGAGGTAGCATATGATCAAGAGCCAATGATACTAAAGGAAGAAGTTCAAGGTGCATTGAAGGAATTGGCAAAGAAAAAGGCACCAGAATTGATGGAATACAAATTGAAATCTTTCAATAAAATAAGGCGGTACTGGAGGCACTGACTCATCTGTGTCAAGAAATTTGTAAGACAACAGTTCCATATTAAGACCCGCAGAATCATTTTGTCTGGTCCTGCCAAAGCAACCACAGTTCCAGCCATCACAGTTGTTGCTGTTATTGTAGTTAGATACCATCAAGTCAGTACCAACACATAGCCACCATATGCACAACAGAATGAAACACTACCTGATCCTGTGTCCAGCTCACAATCATTGCTTTTATAGCCCATTGCTGCTGCCACCCCACCAGTCCATTTAGTTGGCAGTTGTCCTCTTTTTCTCTGATCCTCCACTTTACCAAACATGGTCATCTTTTCTAGGGACTGGTCCCTTCTGACATGTCTGAAGTACGAGAGAGAAGTCTGACCATCCTGGTTCCCAAGGAACACTCTGGCTATACTTCTTCAAACACAGATCTGTTTGTTTTTTGGCAGTCTATGGCACTTTTAATATTGTTCTCCAACACCATAATTCAAATGCATCAATTCTTCTAGTCTTCCTTATTCACTGTCCAACTTTTGCATGCATTGAGGTTATTGAAGATACCATGGTGTGAGTAAAATGCACCTTAGTCCTCAAACTGATATCATTGCTCTTGAACATTTTAGAGGGGTATTGTGCAGCATTTTTGCCTAATGCAATACGTTGTTTGATTTCTTGAGTGCTGCTTCCATGAGTGTTGATGGCTGATCCAAGCAAAATGAAGTCTTTGACAATTTCAATCTCTTCTCCATTTATATGGATTTTGTTTCTTGGTCCAGTGGTGAGTTAATTAAATTCTTGACCAAATATAGCAGGCTAATTTTTAAGTTGATAATTTTATATGGCTTGTGAATGATGTTATAGATATCCAAAAGGCCATTGACAGAAAAAAAGTTTCCCCATGCCTGGTTTAGAGTGTGAATTCCTAAAGTGAAGAAAAAGTACTGCAATTTTTGTTCATGCAATGAGTCCTTTGGGAAGGAGATCTATTTAGTTTGTAAGCATCCTACTTACAATAGAAAATCTGGAAAAGATACAACATGACATACTAGCTAAAATAAAAGACAAGTTAACTTTCCAGTAGTGAAAAGTGTACAAGTAAAACCTTTGTAACAGCTTCATTTGGGTCTAGCAGGTGAATTTGGAGAGGAATTTGGAGCATTATTTACTTTGAGGAATATACTGTAACATGAAAAAATTAGATACATGAAATATAAAATTCAAATAAATGTGTTAGAATGTACAGTATAGCAAATCAGATTCCCAATACATGGAGATACAGAATGTCTCTCATGCTAACCACTTGTTGATATACTTTAAGCTCCTACCCTCTTGCATCTTATTTCCCCTAAAATTCACTCACCACCCATCATCCCATCCAAACAAACTGATTCCCATGTACATGCTCTGCCACACACAATATCTAACTTATCTGCCCATTGTCCCATCCAATCTCAGTTTAAAATCATGTTTTATGGTATTTTCTCTCTTAAATCTATTTTGCATATCCACAAAGCCACAATATATGGCCTTCTTAATCTAATATCCCAGTTCTTAGTTGGTGACAAGGAACTGGCAACGTTTTCAATCCTTAGACTGAGTTGATGGATTATTTTCTATTTTAAGCATTTGATTTACAGACATTTCTAAGATAATTTGGATTTTTAAAAAGACATTGTTGATACATTCTCTGCTCTGTTTTTAGTCTTTGCCTTATTTCCATCTGTCAAAGAAGTTCTGTGCTGGTTTTTTTTTTTTTTTTTTTTTTTTAACAGGTTTTAAATGTTGAGATTTAACTGATATACCTCAGTTGTGATTTGATTTGGCTTCACTTGCCTTTATGCTGTAAATTGACTTAAATCTTTTTGCTGTAGTGGGGAAATCCACATAATTGGATGCTGATATGGAAATTAGAAGTGAATTAGCCAGGTATAAGCATACAAACTGGATCAGAAAATAAAATGATTGGAGGATTGGCTCAAGAACAATGTAATACAGCCAAGGTATCATTCATATGGAACATATTGGATCAGTAATCTGGATCTCCAAGTTGGTGGTTTGGCTGCTAGAAGAAGGTCACAAGATGCAAGAATGTTCAATTAACCCCTCTTTTCACAACCCAAGAAGATTTTTTTTTTGCGAGCTAGTATTTGAGAAAAGCCATGGTTAAGAAACCAGACAACAAACATGGTGAGCATAACATCTAGGTTCTCATTCATATAGAAATCCCCAGGTGAACTAGAAATACTGCAGCCTCATGTATTAAAAATACAGACACCATATTCTATCTAATGTGGCATTAGTTGGACCCTTTATTATTGTGTGATGTCCTGGAAATGAAAACAAAACAAAAAAGGTAAAGTAAACTTTATCTTACTATGACATTTATTCTATATTTTAACCTTTATTGTATTCTCAAATTGTTCTCTGTGTTTTTCAACATTTTTAGGGTCCCATCCTTGGATGGGAGAGGGTCAGGAAAAAAGGGTAGTTTTACATCATGAGTGCCATTGTGATCTGTATCATTGATCTATTCCAGGAACCAGATGTATGATTGCTTTCACTATTCCCTAGATTAGGCATTCTTAGTGTGGAAGCCAAATTGCATCTCCTGAAATTATATGAATTGTTTGTATAAGTGAATATGTACATTCTTAAGAGATTCACAGATCCATCATTTTCATTTGGCTCCAAGAAGGAACCAACTGCTCTAGATAGAAACTGTTTCTTTCAGTGAAAGCTGTTTCAGTGGTAAAGACAATTCAAGAGAAGGAAAGATCTTGAGGGACATACTGTTCTTCTTACTAATAAGGCATGTGAAAAAATAAAGGAAATATGAATGCTTTTGGATTCTGAATTTGTGGAATGAGTTATAAAGTTTACAAACAACTATCTCATATTTGCTGTTGTTGTTAAGTGCCATAAAGTTGGTTCCAATTCACAGCAACCCTCTACAGGGTTTCCTAGGAATGGTTGCTAAGTTTGAACCCCTGATCTGTGGTTAGCAGTCAAGTGCTTATCCTACAGCACTACACCCAGACTACCTACCTCGTACAGTGGATGATAAAAGCATAAACTAGTAGTCTTGTACTGAGCAACACTTTTATAGCTGGTACTGTTTTATGATTGTTTTGTGTGTGGTAAAGGTAATTAGTAATGTTACTGTTGTTACTTGCCATCGAGTTGGTTCCAATCCATAACAACCATGTATAGGGTTCCTGAGGAGTAGTTGGTGAGCTTGAACCACCCACCTTGCATTTCAAACTGACTTTGCAGTCTAGTACATTAACCCACAGCACCATACCAGGAGCACAATTAATAATAGTATGTACTTCATTAA
This sequence comes from Chrysochloris asiatica, assembly GCF_000296735.1. NCBI lineage: Eukaryota > Metazoa > Chordata > Mammalia > Afrosoricida > Chrysochloridae > Chrysochloris > Chrysochloris asiatica. The sequence continues at coordinate 5,385,934 of NW_006408665.1, read as the reverse complement.
TAGTAATATCTATCTTTTTCCCTTTCATTCTTTCCTACTCCTTTCTGTCATTTTAGGATCATTTATTTACCTAACTGAACTTCCTAAGATCATCTTTCTAGTGTTGTTATTGCTACTTGTTAGGGATTCATTAATGGAAAAAAATATTTTACTTTTTTAAGTTTATTTGAAATAATAAGTGTTGGAATGTGCAGGTGCTGAAGTAATTAATTTTGAATAGCTCTACCTCTCAAGAGTCAAAATTTTCCATTAAAAAAAAATTACAAGAACCCACTTAAAATATTTCTTTTATTTTGTTATAAAGATAATACAACAGCATTACAAATACTTAGAAATCACAGAAAAAAATTATAACTGTTCCTTCCTAACAAAATCTGTGTATGCATGTGTGTTATTTTCCTGTGGTTATATTATTGTAGTCAGAATGCATAATTATTATAACCATTTCCTTGTTGCACCATTGTTGTTGTTATTGTTATGTGCCGTGGAGTCAGTTCTGACTCATAGAGACCCTGTACAGGGTTTCCGAGGCTGTAAATCTTTACAGGAGCAGAAAGCCTTATCTTTCTCCCACGGAATAACTGGTAGTTGTTGTTGTTAGGTGCCATCCAGTCAATTCTGACTCATAGTGATCCTACGCACAAAAGAATGAAACACTGTTCTGCAACATCTTCACAATCCATAAGTATACATAATTACATTTACAGTGATTTCCTAATAGCTCATGAGACCTACTATTTTGCCTGTTCCTACTTTTGGTTACTTTGATTTTTCAGTTTTTATTTTGCCACAAAAATTATATTGATAGCATTTTTATATTTCTATTTGGGGTTAATTTTTTAGACACAATTCACAGAATTTTACTGAGATTTTTTTTTTTTTTTTTTCCTGATAGGAATTATTTTTTCTATGCCACCACCAGAAATCTCAAGCAGCTCAAGATCATGAAGACCAAGTAAATTTTCTGTTTTCATTAAGGTAAATATATCTAACCTAGTTCATCAGGAGTCACACTATTTTAAGACATATGTTCCCATGAAAAAACTAAGAGCCATACTAGGGTTACGGAGCAGGCTTTGGAAAGTAGCCACCTCTAATTTGGGAAATTCTAAGAGATACTGAAGAACTTTGCTCTTGAGCTTATAGGTGAGGATGTGTGAAGGAAACAAGGAGGGGAGAGGCAGATAGCAATGGACAGCACAGTCTAATCTGTGTTTTCTTTCTGGCTCAGCCTGCCTGGAAAGTTCTTTGAAGGAATTGAAAGTGTGTGTATCCTAGGAAAAATATCCATAGCATGTTTATATAAGATCACTTTGGCAAGCTCTTGGCAAGCTTTAAAGATCATAGCTGTCATCTTTGCCTATCCTTCATAGTCTAGAGAAAACGAATGATGACAATGTTACTCATCTATAAGAGCTCAATTTTCTCCGTAAACACAGCTGTGTCATGCGTTAAGCAAACTAAATATGTGAAAAATTCAGGTTGACTAAAAAATAAACTGAAGATGATTACTTGCACCATAATAGAATTCTGTGCTTTAGAAAAGATTTATCATGAAATGAATTTGAATAGCAAGCACATTTCATGGCTCTGTAATACTATTCTATTTAGAAACATGATTAATATGTAACTTTTTAGGGCCTCATTAGCTGCATATAGAAAGGTACAGTCACATTGACAATTCTTCCTTCTCCTCTGTGAAGGGCACTGCTTATTTTTCCAAAGACAACAATTTGAACCTTATTTGATTGTTTAAACATAAACTTTGATGTAAGCTAATGTTCCCCTTAAAAAGATTCTTTAGAACAGAAAAGTAATTCATATTATTTTATAGTTAAAATAATTTTGTCTAAATGACACTTAATTGTAGAAAATAATAATAAAGACATTAATTTAGAAAGGATATGGTTTGTAATCACATTTCTTGTGCTTCCAACACAGGATTGCATCTAAAGGTGTAATTCATATTGTACATGTAACGGAGAATAGAGGTGAAGAAGGAAGGGAGACTTTTGTGTCAAAAAGACTTAATTTTTAAGTCTTAATTTCATCTTTTTATAGTGCATATGTATGTATATATGCATATAAACATATATGGTTGGTTGGTTATATGCTGTGGAGTCGGTTCCAACTCATAGCGATCCTGTATAGGATTTCCGAGGCAGTCTTCAGTTTTCCAGAAGTCAGATTATGAATCACTTACCAAAGTAATATTGTTGTTGCTGTTGTTAGGTGTTGCCAAGTCCATTCTGACTCATAGAGACCCTGCGTACAGCAGAATGGTCATGAGCCATCCTCCCAATTGCTATGTTTGAACCCTTTGTTGAAGTCTCTGTGTCAGGCAGCTTACTGAGGGGTTTACTCTTCTTTGTTTGATTTACCAAGCATGATATTTTTTTCCAAGGACAAAAATCTTACATGTTCATTTTTAAGGAGCATTCTGGCTGTGTTTCTTCTAAGACAGATTTGTGTATACTTATGGCAGTCCAGGAATTTGTTTTATTTTTATTTTTTACCAATACCATAATTCAAAAGTATTCTTCTTGGATCTTTCTTATTCACTGTCCAGCTTTCACATGTATTTGAGATGACTAAAAATATCAAGGCTTGGGTCAGGTACATCTTAGTCCTTAAAGTGACATGCTTACTTTTTAACATTTTAATGAGGTCTTTTTGTAACAGATTTGCCCAATGCAATAAATATGTCATTTGATATCTTGACGGCTGCTTCCATAGCCATTGATTGTGGATCCAAGTAAAATATAATATTTGACAGCTTCAATGTTTTTTCAATTTAATATGATGTTGACAAACTAATAAATGTATTTAAACCTGACAGAAGTCAGGAGATTGGAGCAGATAATGGGCACTGAAGGGAGTTTGTTGTTGTTAAGTGCCATCAAGTCAGTTCTGACTCATAGAGACCTTGTATAGGGTTTCTAAGTGGCTGCCGACTGGTGGTTATCAGTCCAGTGCTTATCCTACATAACCACAAGCTTGTTGTTGCTGTTAAGTGCCGTCAAGTTGGTTCCAACTCATAACGACCCTGTATAGGGCTTCCAAAGAGTGTCTGGTGAGTTTGTACAACCAACCTTTGGGTTCAAACTGACCTTGAGATCCAGAGCTTATCCTACAGTGCCACATATTCTCAATTTACAAGATCACATAGGGTAATAAGAGATACTGTCAAAAATTGCTTGAGCAAAAAAAATTGTCATTTTAAGCTCCAAAAGGTAAAACCGAAAATAGAACTATTACAAATAATAATGTACTAACCAAAAATTTGGAGAAAGAAAAAGAGAAATAGGGGTTTAGCTTAAGTGAACTAAGTTCTCATCTTCCATCATGTTGTTATTTTTGAGTGCCATTGAGTCAGTTCTGATCCATAGCAACCCTGTATAGGGTTTCCAAGGAGTGGCTGGTGAACTTGAACTGCCAACATTGTGGTTCAATTTGACTTTGCTGTCCAGCGCATTAACCCACTGCAGTAGTGAAAAATATAGTGTCTGAAGTTGTTAATTTAAAAAAAGGCATAATGAAAAAGCATCATATTGTTAATGAAATTATGGGGACCTGGTGTGGCTCTGTAGGATAAGTACTGGACCATAAGTTTGATTTGAGCCACAGGAGGTGGTTCAAATGCCTCAGAAACCCTATACAGGGTAGCTATGAGTTGGAACTGACTTGATGGCACTTGATAATAACAAATGAAATTATCAGAAGAAGTAAAAATAGGAAAGATTAAAAGCAATTGTTTTGAGAAACAGGAACAGGGTGAGAAAGGGAGGTATATGAAATGTTTTCAGCATAAGTCCTTTATTGTCAGGTCTTTTTTAAAAAAAAAAAGAAGGAAAGAAAAACTGTGTACCTGTTTTACTTTGATTTTAATAAAACCATGTAGATTGACACACAGTTGCATCAGAATCTTGCATCCTCTTAGGAAGACAAATGTAAACTTTTTTATATGATCATAGGGTCTTTCATTATCTGTTGTTGTTGTTGTTGTCAGGTGCCATCGAGTC
>NW_006408665.1:5374286-5380661 GCF_000296735.1 Chrysochloris asiatica | reverse complement strand
ATATCAAAGAGATTGTCTGATGATTTCCGCATTCTGTTGGGTCACCTCTCTTTGGAACGGGCATAAATATTGATCTCTTCCAATCAGTCGGCCAAATAGTTGTCTTCCAGATTTCTTGGAAGAGATGAGTGAGTGCCTCTTGTGCCACCATCATTGTCTAGACACTTATTATTGCCTGTCTCCCTTCTTTCACTAGCTCCCAAAGTCTACTGAGCAACTTCTAGTTCTTCCAAAACTGTCTTTTTCTCTTGCCCTTAATTTCCTTCTGTATTTTCTTCTTGTTGCTTGTCGGCTTTATCTATCATCCATTTCCAGTCTTTTTTCTGCTCAGTGCTGTATAACAGGAAGCCAGGACTGGATTAAGGCATGAGAGGACCTCAAACACTGATAATTTGTGCCTCGTTCTATACTTATTCCTGTCTTTGAGTTGGATATGTGATTTATATATATACAATACATGTATAAGTCAAACTGTGAAGCTACTGTTTCTCAACATAATACCCATCTAGGTCTGTATACTTCTGAAGGTGGTGTTTTCATCTCTCCAACTCTTCCCTAAAGAATTCCATGCTCTACCATTCACATCATGTCAAAGTGGCAGTTTTGGCATTCTTGAGGGACCCAGATCATCTTTCTTTTCAATGCTCTTTGAGTTTGGGGAATACAAAATTTATGAAAGGGAAAAATTAGAGTTTTAGGGTGATTGAAAAAGGTTTTCCAATGAAATTTACATAGGACAGCCTGTGCTACCCCTGAAGAAAGAACAGGTGCATTGTGATGGGAAAACAATGTATTGGCACAATTTCCTTGCCTTTTTCTCACCAATGCAGCTTTCGATTTTCTTTAAAATTATCTATAGTAAGTCCTGTGATCATTCTCAGGCCTTCAAGAAAATTGATCAAGATTATCACTTTTAATCTGGAGCTTTAGGATAAGCACCAGACTGCTAATTTTAAATTCAGAGGTTCAAACCCACCATCTGCTCCTCAGAAAGCCTATACAGGTTTGCTCTGAGTTGAAATAAACTCTACAGTATTTAAAAACCACAATAATCAGCAGATCCCCTCAGAAGCCTCTGTTCTTATTAATTCTTTCTGGATCATATTGGTAAGTCCATGACTTGTTCTGTGTTTTGATTAGTTCTATAAAGTCATCTTCTTTAACTTTGATGTTGCTTAAAAGACTAATGGGAAGTTCAGGTCTTTCAGCTACCTGGTCTTCATGTAGTGCTTTCTTTTTTGGTATCCTTTTTGTTTTGGTGTTATAGGATAACCACTGGAATGCAAGGTCGGATTGAACTGCAAGGTCAGCAGTTCAAACTCGTTAGCTGCTCCTTGGAAAACCTATACAGGGTCACTATGAGTCAGAACTGACTCGATGACACTTAGTAAAAATAAGGTTAATCAACACAAACCCCCTTCCAAGACTAAGACTCAACAGATATGCACGCTCTGATTGGTGACCACACACATCACGGATGGGGGGAAGTGGGGTAAAAGCAGCAATGAAATGGCAAGCTAAGCCCTACAATGTTCAGTGGACTTCTGTGGACCCAGTTCGGGACTTGGTTGGCAAGCAGTGTGAAGAGGCCTGGGGACTCTTGGGCCCAGAGTCAGTGGCATGGCCACGGAGGACTAGAAGAGGAGAGTGGAGCTGCTGGCTGATGGGAAGAGAGGATATATGCACAGGAGCACTCACACTTGCAGATGATATGCACGTGACCTGGACCGGATGACTGGATGATTGGAGCGCAACCAAAAGAGGAAAGAAGAGGGGAAAAAGAAAGAAAGAAAAGAGTGAGCTGATACAGTCTGATGAACTTGACCTATACCTATGGAGCAGCAACTCAAAAGAGGGAACAAATCCTCACAGCAAGAAACATTCACACACACCCCACATAAAGAGTGGACAGAGAAGGACAGCTTGGACATTGGGTACTCAAATGGGGACGGGGGGAATACAAAGGCAAGAAGTGACTGGCTTACAAGCTTTCAAGAGGGAACCTGGTGCTAGGGAGCATGGCGGAAGGCAGAATCTCCAGTAAGTACTATTCAATCTGTCTGGGTGGAGCTGATGAAAGGAGATACAGATGGGTAACTCGTGATACTATAGTGAATAATGCTTATCAGGAAGGATTATGAGGGTTGGAAATGCAAAGGTAGAAGTTTTGTAACAAGGAAGGGAGTGATTAATTCTCCAGGATAGGAGCGGAGGCCTCTGGGACCATCAACGGAGAAGAGCTGAGAGTGGAATCCTGCCCAGAGAAACAGAGATGCCTGAGATGGAGACAGTGATGGTGACATGGAGTGATGAAGCGACTGGGGACTTTGGACCCAGAGAGGGAAAGGGACTGTGGGCCGATAACTGGGGGGAGGAGAGGGAAGTGTAGGGGGCGGGTTTCTGGGATATACCCTTTGGGTGGTTGATAATGCATGGAGGGGATTGGAACCATGGCAATGAGATGATATACAATGGAATGAATATAAGGCTAAAGTTCTCCCATGTAAACTATCATATAATTCACAATAAAACATTAAAAAAAAAAAAAACAAGATTAACTGTTCTCGTATTACTGAGATAACTTGTTTGGAGCAATGCACTGATTGCAGAAACATGTTTAAAATGTTTTGGTTTGAAATAAAACTGCATACATATGAACTGGGACTGTAGTAGCATTGCCTTTTTACCCTTGTATATGTGTGTATATGTCTTAGCTATCCATAATATAACTTCTATTTAAATGTGACTATATTAGTGAGTCCTGGTATGGCACTGTGGGCTAATGCATCAGACTGCAAAGTCATTTGAACTGCAAGGTCGGTGGTTCAAGCTCACCAGCTGCTCCATGGAAACCCTATACAGGGTTGCTTTGGGTCAGAATCGACCCACGGCACTTAATGACAACAATGATAATCTTAGTGATTTAAAGCAAAAATGGAATATGCCACTTTAGTGAAATGAGATGAACTGGATTATAAAACTTTTAGTGGATGTACTAAGTAGTAAGTACTTAAAAATCTTAGTACTAAGATTTTTACTATACACAACATTTTCTATAAAATGAACATCTACATGTTCTATAATAAATAAAATGAATCAGTGAACTTAGGTGTTTCTAAAATAATAAAATAATTTAGAAACAATTACAATACATACCATATTTTATTTTTAAATAGATATTTAATATCTGGCATATTATAAATTAAAATATTTCCTTTTATTTGATCTTACAAATTATTCAATGATTTAGTCATAATTAAGCTGTCGAACAATAACAACTTACACACAAAATAAGAATAATGAATTGAGTCTTTCCTGAATCTCTTTTGTACACTGAGGGTTTTTGAATCTCTTTTGGGACAAAAATGAGTTTTCTGTTGTGATGTTATCATTAACATGAGTAATATGGGTAAAGTAATTTTAATATTGGGAAACATGCTTTGTATTTTTGTTGTTGTTAAGCACCTTTGAGTTGGTTCCAAATGATAAAGACTCTATGCACAACCAAACAAAACACTACCCAATCCTACGCAATCTCCACAATTGTTGCTACTCTCAAGTCCATTGCTGTTGCTATGGTGTCAATTCATCTCATTGGAGGCCATCCACTTTTTCACAGATCTTTCACTTTATCAAGCATGATGCCCTTCTCCAGGGACTGGCCCCTCATGATAGCATGATTGAAGTATGAGAGACAAAACCTGAACATCCTTGCCTCTAAGGATCATTCTGGATGTAACTCTTCCTATCAGTTGGCCAGGTGCCTCTCTTCCAAATTTCTTGTCACAGATGAGTGAGTACATCCAGTTTGTTGAAAGATACCTATTTGTATTCAATCAATTCCTAGAACCTTGTTCTACAATGCCTTCAGTGCACTTTGGACTTCTTTCTTCAGTACCATTTGCTCTTGGTCATATGCTACCTCTTGAAATGGTTAAACATCAGCATATCAAGAGACCCTGTGTATTGCTTCAATCTACTTTAAATGTTTCCTGCATCATGCAATATTTTGTCCATTAGAATCCTTCAGTATTGCAAGTACAGCTTTAAATTTTTTCTTAAGTTATTTTAGCTTGAGAAATGCTTAGCATTTTGGTTTTCTAACTCCAAATCTTTGCACATTTTGTTATAATACCTGACTGTCTTCTCAAATTGTAATTTGAAATGTCCTGTCCAGCTCTCTTATCATCTCATTTCTTCCATTTGCTTTAGCATCTCTATGCAGCATAGCAAGTTTCATTGTCTTCTGACATTCATTTTAGTCTTTTCTTTCTCCCCTGTTTCACTAATGACCTTAGCTTTCTTCCTGCATAATGTTTTTTATGTCATCCCACAACACTTCTGGTATTTAGTCTTTAGTGTTTAATGCATCAAATCTGTTCTTTAGATGGTCTTTAAATTCAGGTCAGATATGTTCAAGGACACAAATTTTGTCTCTCATGGACTTGTTTTCATTGTCTTCAGCTTCAGCCTGCACATGAGCAATTGGTGCACAGTCTTCCCTTGTCCTTGTTTTGGTTGATAGCATTGAACATTTCCACTGTACAAATTGACAGATGTATTCAACTTGATTTTGGTGTATTCTAATTGATGAGATCCATGTCTATAGACATATTTTATGCTGTTTTTAAAAGGTATTTGCAATTAATAATTTTCAATAAATAATTCATTTGTGTTGTGAAATTCTACTATGAATTTCCAGTATCATTTCTATCAGCAAGGCCATGTTTTCCAACTACTGATCCTTTATTTTTGTTTCAAACCTTTGTATTCTAATCACAGTAGTTATCAACACATTTTGTTGCATGTTTGATCAACTTTGAACTTAGAAAGTTGGTATAATTCTTAAATTTCATCATCACTGGCTTTAGTGGTTGGTGTGTAAAATTGAATAATCATTGTACTAACTGGACTTTTCCAGAGGCATGTGGATATTATCCTATCACAGACAGCATTGTACTTCAAGATAGACCTTGAAATGTTTTGTTGTTGTTGTTGTTCATGTATATGATACCACGCCTCTTCAATTTGTCATTTCCAGCATAGTCAACCATATGATTGTCAGATTTAAAATGGCCAATACCAGTCCATTTTAGTCCACTAATGCATCGGATATTGATGTTTATATGTTCCATTTCATTTTAGACAATTTCCAATTTTGCTAGATTCATATTCTATAAATTCTATGTTCTGATTATTAGTGGTTGTTTAAAGTCATTTACCCTCATTTTGAGTTGTGCCCCATCAGCAAATAAAGGTTCCTAAAGCTTTTCTTCATTCACGTCATCATAATCAACTTTACTTTGAGATGGCAGCTCTTCCCCAGTTGTATTTTTATTGCCTTCAAACTTGAGAGACTCATCTTCTATCACTATAACTGATAATATTTTAATGTAGACATAATTTTTTAAATCTTCCACCACTGTATATGACAATATTCTTTAGGTATTCATAATATTTTCAGTGGCTAAACATTCAGAAATATTCCACCTCTCCTTCTTCCTTGTCTGTCTTCATCAGGAATCTAGCTTAATGTCCATCATGGATAACCCTGCTGTTTTTTTTTTTTTTAAATACCTGTGGCATAGCTTCCAACATGACAGCAATATGTATGACACCACAGTACAACAAATTGACAGACCAGTGGTAGAAGACATCTGGATAAGCCTGCACTAATTTATTGATACATAGAATCCTTCAATACTACACGTCAAAGTTTGAATTCTATGGGTAAAATACTGAATGGTGAAGAAAGCATCAAAAGAAGATGGGAGAATACACAGAGTCACTGTACCAAAAAGAAATGGTTGATGTTCAACAATTTCAAGAGGTAGCATATAATCAAGAGCTAATGATCCTGAAGAAAGAAGTCCAACGTGCATTGAATTCATTGACAAAGAACAAGGCACTGGGAATTGATGGAATGCAAACTGAAATCTTTCAACAAAGTGAAGCAGAACTCGAATCACTCATTCATTCATACCAAGAAATTTGAAAGACAACTACCTAAGCAACTAACTGGAAGAGATCTGTTTTTGTGCCCATTCCAAAGAGAGGTGACCCAACGGAATGCCAAAGTCATCGGACAATATCACTGATATCCCATGCATAAAAGATTTTACTAACGGTAATACAGAAATGGCTTCAAGCATACATTGACAGAGAACTTTCAGAGGTTCAAGACAGTTTCAGAAGAGGACGTGGAATGGTGGCTATCATTGCTGACATCAGATAGATCTTGGCTGAGAGCAGCGAATACCAGAAAGTTGCTTACTTGTACTTTACTGACTATGCAAAGGTTTTGGTTGTGTTGATCATGACAAGCTTCGGACAACATTGCAAAATATAAGTATTCTGGAACACTTAATTTTGCTC
>NW_006408665.1:5349875-5373381 GCF_000296735.1 Chrysochloris asiatica | reverse complement strand
TCCTTGGAAACCCTATACAGAGTCACTATGAGTCAGAACTACTCACTAGCACTTAACAAAAACAATTACATCCAATGAGTATATATATAATATTTTTAATAAAAAAGTTTGTTTTCATTTTCTTATAACAAGACTATATTTTCTGAACAGATTCCAGGTGCCTTAGAAAATATTGCTAAAGTTGAGATAGGTATGCACTTCCCAATGTGTGTTAGAAAGGAATTTTGATACTCACTTATTGCCTAAAAATATTGTAAGAAACCCCCATCAATGAGTAGAGATGACAAAAATTTATACAACTGAACAGTAGGAAAAAAATCAACTACTTCCAGACAACAGTATACTAAACTACATCCTACAAGATTAAATGAATGAGAAGCATGTATTATGAAATGGCATACTTGTTATGTTCTAAAATTTTCTGTTGCATGTCTGGCATATTGGCAGCATTGTCACAGGATTGGCCTTTGTACTTAACAAATTAATTTTGCAAACCACATGAATAAATACTTAATTTGCAGTTTCAGCACTGATATGACTTTATGAGCTAGTCAATGTGATAAATTACTAAACAGATTTTCTATTTGTTGGACAGACATATCTTAAAACAATAGCTGATTTGTATAAGAAACACCAGGAGTGAAATCTACAGACAAAGTGAAAAATCAAGCTATATTTATTTCACTGAAAATCATTGATGACCTTTGTCATTTATTAGCTGGATTAATTCTTCAGACTATATTTTAGACATGTGTGATAGGTTGACCTTTCCTCTGTTATCATATTTTGAGATGTGGTATGCTCAATATGAATCAAACTAAGTAAAAGTTCAGGTAAACACAACATAATTTATATTGTGGGGTCCCAAACATCTCACTTCTTCCTCAAAAGGATAGTTTACATTCAGTGATTACTATTATGACAGCAACAAAGGTTTGAAAATGGTTTTCTAGCACTGACATTCTTCATTAAATTGTTTCCAGTTCATGAGTTAAACCAAAACCAAGGTTTCAGTTTAAATACAACAGGATACAGTTTCTGTAATTAAACTGTTTTCATGTCTATCAATCATATATAAGTGTGTCAATCACTAAATCCATCCATAAAAAATTGAGAATTAAATGACTAACTACTAAACAGTCTGCATGCAATACAATGTACATAGGGAGAATATATAGTCACTCCCTGTTATAATTTTCACCACTAGTTTTGTACCCTAGAAATATAGTCTGGCTCTTGAACCTTGTTTATTTATCATCCAGAAACTTTCTACATGAATTTTCAAATTGTACACTATGATGCTGACAATTACTTGGGTCTCTTCTGATCCTGTAATTTCATCATTAGAAGAAAAAATTATTCTGTAAAATAGAATGCTTATTTCTGTTACTAGTGAGGTCTGCAGATTCTACCAGATTTTAAATGAATTTCACTTTCTACATCATTAATTAATTTTTTTTTCTTTTACTACAACAAGGAATGGGTGCAGAATTTGGGGAAAAATCTGTTATTTTCATATTACTATTTGTAATTTCAAGGAGCCTTGATAGCATAGGGAGTCATGAGTTGGTCTGCAAATGGCAAGATCAACAGTTCAAATCCACCAGCTCCTCTGCAGAAGACAGATGAGGCTTTCTGCTCCAATAAAGATTTACAGCCTTTGAAACCTTATACAGGGTCTCTGTATAAGAGAACTTCAAGAGGTTCAAGCTGGATTCAGAAGAGGCGTGGAACAAGAGATATCATTGCTGATGTCCGATGGATCTTGGCTGAAAGCAGAGAATATCAGAAAGATGTTTACCTGTGCTTTATTGACTATGCAAAGGCTTTTGATTGTGTGGATCATGACAAGCTATGGACAACATTGAGAAGTATGAGTATTCCAGAACACTTAATTGTACTTCTAAGAAATCTGTACCTAGACCAAGAAGCAGTTGTTTGAACAGACATGGGAACACTGAATGTTTTAAAATTGGGAAAGGTGTGAGACAGGGTTGTATTCTTTCACCATACTTATTCAACCTGTATGCTGAGCAAATAATCCGAGAAGCTGGGTTCTATGAAGAAAAACGTGGCATCAGGATTGGAGGAAGACTCATTAACAACCTGCGATATGCAGATGATACAACCTTGATCGCTGAAAGTGAAGAGGACTTGAAACATTTACTTATGAAGATTAAAGAGCACAGTCTTCGATATGGATTACATCTCAATGTCAAGAAAACAAAAATCCTCACCACTGGACCAATACACAACATTCTTATCAATGGAGAAAAGATTGAAGTTGTCAAGGACTTCATTCTTCTTGGATCAACTATCAACACTCGTGGAAGTAGCAGTCAAGAGATCAGACGACGTATTGCACTGGGCAAATCTGCTGCACAGGAACTTTTTAAAGTGTTGAAGAACAGAGATGTCAGCTTGAGGACTAGGGTGCGCCTGACCCAGGCCATTGTGTTTTCAATAGCCTCATATGGATGCGAAAGCTGGGCAGTGAATAAGGAGGATCGTAGAAGAATTGATGCCTTTGAGTTGTGGTGTTGGAGGAGAATACTGAAAGTGCCATGGACTGCCAAAAGAACCAATAGATCTGTTTTGGAAGAAGTACAGCCAGAGTGCTCCTTGGAGGCCAGGATGGCTAGCTTCGTCTCTCCTACTTCGGACATACTGTCCGGAGGAAACAATCGCTGGAGAAGGATGTCATGCTGTGTAGGGTGGAGGGTCAGAGAAAAAGAGGAAGACCCCCAACGAGATGGATTGGCCAGGTGGCATCATTGATGGACTCAAGTGTGGCATCAGTAGTGAGGTTGGCCCAGGATCGAACATTGTTTCGTTCTGCTGTGAATGGGGTCGCTATGAGTTGGTTCCGACTCGATGGCACCTGACAACAACAACAACAGGGTCTCTATGAGTTGGTAGTGACTCAAAAGCATACCACCACCACTATCATTAGTAATTTCAGTATTGTAAGTAGTGGTAGAACAATTTGCACTCATTGAACTCAAACATCAAATGAAAGAATTATCTTCTGATTCATTACATTTGCAAAAGGAAGTTAATTTTGGAATTGTCTTTAAACCTTTTGCCATTGAGTCAATCCTGACTCATAGGGACTCTACAGGGCAAAGTACGAGCTCTTCATCTGGTTCCTAACTACAAATCTTAATGGGAGCAGACCATTTCATCTGTCTCCCTGGGAATACCTGATAGGTTTGAGCCACTGATCTTGTTAGCAGCTCTATGCTTAATCTATGTATCACAAGGGCTCCTTTGGAATTATCTTTCATGATTCACAATTCCATCCTGCTTTAAGAAAAAAAAAAAAATCTTCTATAAGCTTTTGTTTCTTGCCCTCCACTTAGTTATTTTGCATTTCATTTTACTTGGATATAAAGTTGTGCTGCGTTTGTAATTTGGTTTTATTGTCGAAAATACATTTGAATAATTAAAAATAAATAAAATTTATAGAACAAGTAAAATTTGTGAAATAGAGTTTACATTTGAATGTTAACACACAAATTTATATTTGAAACTTAGTAAGTTTAAAAAAAAAAAGGTGATTTGGAACATATAAATTTGTTTTTCAGGTCTGAGCTAATCAAAAGAAATAGTACATACATGGTTGTTGTTGTTGTTAAGTGCCATGAAGCTGATTCCAACTCATAGTGACCCTGTTTAGGTTTTCTGAGGCTTTAAATTTTCAGTAGAAAGCCTCATCTTTCTCCCGCGGAGTGGTTAATGTGCTCAAACTGCAGACCTAGTAATTTGCAGTCCAGTGCTTATCTTATGGAGCCATCGTGCTCCCAATTTACTTGGTAATCAGAAATTATTTTATTGATTTATTATGTGATGTTTGTTGGTGGGCCTCTTCAAAAATCTTCCCTAGTATTCTTTGTCTTTAAATTGAGTACTTTAAAACTGCACACTCGATTTCTAGCCTTGGATGTTTCACTTCACAGTTCCGTGAACTCCTGTTGATATCTGACCCAGATAAATGTGATTGAAAAGAGCATAAAACAAATACAAGTGTATGCTCAATCAGAAGATGGCTTCTGCTTTACGTTGAGCAAGATAGAACCAGATCGATAATGAGTCACACGATTATAGTGTTGCTGGTGTATTCTTATGTGTTCAACAAGAGACAACTGAATGTGAGATTATACCTCTGTCTAAAATAAAAAGGGAAATATTGTTATCAAATACAAAATTTATAATATATGTGTGTGTGTGTGTGTGTAATGTTTAACTCTCATATTTAGAGATAGGTACAGAACTGATGTAACAATTGTACCACTTCTAAACAACCAAGTTTGGGATTTAGAACAATATGAATCAATTTCTTAAAAGAAAATCGATCTGTAGGAAATGAAAACTAAAATACATTTTATTATTTTTATAATCTAGATATTCATTTCATTTATTTTCCTAGGGACCTGTTCATTTTTTAATAAAGAGATAAGTATATACCCTGATAAAATATAAATACAATGTACTGATAAACACCTTTTTTTACTTTCTTGGAAGACATATTTACAAACACACTCATTGTTGCAAAACAGAAAAATATTTTACAGGATAAATAAATACTGAATTCTGCATCATCTTAATGTGCCTAGTACTTCATTTTTAAGCCTTTATAGAACAATAGAAAGGACTATGTCCCATATAATAGACAATTAAAAAACAAAAACCTCACCTGTTAATAAACTAAACTTTTTCACATGAGATAAATATTAAAGTTTCCACTAGTTTTGGATGTCTGTTATGTTAGTATTATATTAAATTGTTCCAAATGTTAGTACTATATTAAATATGAGCTATATTGAGTCTGCATGTATGCCAAGCATATTTTAAAGTTAAAGTTATAAAAATTGAGATTTGTATAACATAGGACATAACTCTGCATATTGAAAAGTAGCTTGTTGAATTCATTGCAGTGGTCAGTTTATTCAATTTCTCATACTTTAGCACATCATCTGAGATTGGAGTTCCCATTAATTGTTTAGCAGGTTGTGCACTAAAGCAAACCCTTGTATTCATACCATAGCAAAGCACCTTGTTGGCTAATCCTGTTTGGAGTTGCTCAATCAGCAGAATGGATGTATAAGACAATTCTCTCAAAATGGATCACAGGTATGTTATGCATTAATATAATCTATCCTTGCCCAGTGGCTGCTCATGCTGGATCCAGTTGCATATTGGATGAATGTAGCAAGGATTAGGTTCAATATCCCTCTCCCACGGCTTGTTTATTAGAAGTAGCATACTCCCCAAAGATCCACCAGAATAAGTAATTTAAATTACACAGAATGGGACCTGAGGAGAAAAATGTCATCGAAGGTGTACGGGGCTCATAGAGTAAACAACCTTGCACATGGGAGTCTTCATAACCTTTCATGGAATTTATTTTCAGCAGGCACATTCTCAAGCACTGGATCTGGTATAATTTCATTTAGTGCCCTGCCAGTTTCCATCCCTACCACTCATCTGTCAGTTTGTCTTTCTATGGTGGCTTGTTTTTGCAATGATGCTGGAAGCTATACCATCAGTATTTTAAATACTGGCAAGGTATCTCATGGTGGAAAGGTCTCAACAGTTTCTAGACTAAGACAGACTAAGATGAAGAGGAAGTCTACTTCTGAAAAGTTTCCTGTGGAAAACTTTATGAACACTGTGGAAAATTGTCAGATATGGTACCAGATGATGAAAACATTGTGAATAACTACACAACATTGCCAGTTATAGTGCCAGATGATGAACCCTTCAGGTTGGAAGGTTCTCAAGACATGGTTGGGGAAGAGATGCTTCCTCAGAGTAGAAATGACTATGATGACATAATTGGGACAAAGCTTTCCAGACTTTCATTTGCTGGTGGGGCACAACCTAAAATGAGGAGAAGCAGCTGCAAATATCCTTAATAATCAGAATATAGAATGTATGGAGTATGACTGTAGGAAAATTGGGAGTTGTCAAAAATGAAATGGAATGCATAAACATTGAAATTCTTGGTCCCGATGAGCTGAAATGGACTGGCATTAGCCATTTTTAATCTGACAATCATGTGGTTTACAATGTTGTAGATGTCAAATTGAAGAAGAATGTCATAATATCCATCATCAAAAAGAACATTTCAAGATCTGTCTTGAATTACAATGATGTCTGTGATGGGATAATAGCCATATGCCTACAAGAAAGACCGTAGAAGAATTGCCTACATATGTCTACAAGGAAGACCATAGAAGAATTGATACTTTCGAGTTACGGTGTTGGAGAAGAATATTAAATGTGCCATAGGCTTCCAAAAGAACCAACAGATGTGTGTTGGATGAAGTGCAGCCAGAGTGTTCCTTAGAGGCCAGGATGGCCAAACTTCATCTCTCATACTTGGGACATATTGTCAGTAGGGAGCAGTTGCTGGAGGAAGATATCATGTTTGGTAACGTGGCGGGTCAGAGGCAAAGAGGAAGATCCCCAGCGAGATGGATTGACAAAGTGGCAGCATCAGTGGGCTCAAGCGTGGCAATGGTGGTGAGGTTGGCCCAGGATCAGGCAGTGTTTCGTTCTGCTGTGCATAAGGTCACTATGAGTTGGTACCATCTCAATGGCACCTAACAACAACAAAACAACAACAAGAATGACCAATTAATACCACTGTTATTCACATTTATGCACCAACCACCAAAACCAGTGTTAATGAAGCTGAAGAATTCTACCAACTTCCTCAGACTTATATTGATCAGACATGCAATCAAAATGCATTGATAATTACTATGATAGGAATGTGAAAGTTGGAAACAAAGAGAAAGGATTAACAGTTAGAAAGTATGTCCTTGGTGATAGAAATTATGCTGAAGATCACGTGATAGAAATTTGTAAGACCAATTACTTTTTCATTGCAAATACCATTTGTAAACAACATAAAATGTGACCATACACATGGATATCACCATATCAAATATACAGAAATTAGATAGAATACATCTGTGGTAAGAGATGATAGAGAAGCTCAATATTACTAGCCAAAACAAGGCCAGAGGCAGATTGTGTAACAGACCATCAATTGCTTATATACAAGTTCAGGCTGAGTTGAAGAAAATTAAAACAACCCCATGAGAGCCAAAATATGATCTTGAATATATCCCATCTGAATTTTGAGACCATCTCAAAAAGAGTTTTGATGCATTAGACACTAATTACTAGAGGCCAGAAGAGCTGTGGGATGACACCAAGAAGATCATACAGGAGGAAAGCAAAGTGTCATTAAGAAGACAAAAATGAAGGAAAATACTAAATGGATGTCAATAGATACTCTGAAACTTGCTCTAGAGCATAGAGATGAAAGTGAATGAAAGAAATGAGGAAGTAAAACAGATGAACAGAACATTTCAAAGGGCAGCTAGAGCAGACAAGTTAAAGCATTATCAAGACATGTTAGAATTCCTGGAGTTAGCAAACAAAAAAGGAAGACCATGCTCAGCATCTCTCAAGCTGAAAGAGCTGAAGAAAAACTCAAGCCTCAACCTGAAATATTGAAGGATTCTATAAGCAAAATATTGAATGAGGCAGAAAGTATCAAAAAAGATGGAAGGAATATTCAGAATCACTGTACCAAAATGAAATGGTCGATATTCTACCATTTAAAATGTAGCAGATAATAAAGAACCAATGATAATGAAGGAAGATGTCCAAGCTTCATTGAAGGTACTGGTAAAAGCCAAGTCTCCAGGAACTGACAGAGTATAAATTGAAATATTACAACAAACTGATGCAGTACTGGAAGCTTTCACTCATTTATGCTAGTAAATTTGGCAGACAGCTACCTGGCCAACTGACTGGAAGAGATCCAAATGTCTGCCAAATCCAAAGGCAGGTAACCCAATAGAATTCAGAAATCATTGAACAATTTCATTAATATCAGCATGCAAGCATAATTTTTCTGGAAATAATTCAAAACTGGTTGCAGTTGTACATCAACAGGAACTGCCAGAAATTCAAACTGGATTCAGAAGAGGACAGGGAACTAGGGATCCTTGCTAGTGTCAGAGGATCTTAACTGAAAGTAAAGAACATCAAAAGATATTTATTTGCCTGGGCTTTATTGACCATGCAAACGCACTAGCTGTATGGATCATGAAAAACTATGGGTAACATTCCAAAGAATGGGTACTCCAGAATACTTCATTTTGCTCAAGAACATAGACCAAAAGACAATCATTACAACAAAAGAAGGAAATACTGAATGATTTAAAATCAGGAAAATTGTGTGCCAGGATTTTATCCTTTCACCATATTTATTCAATCCATAAACTGAGCAAATAATCTTAGAAGCCAAATTTTATGAAGAAGAACATGGCATCAGGATTGAAGGAAGACTCATTAACAACCAGAGACATACAGATGATGCAACTTTTCTTGCTGAAAGTGAAATGGATTTAAAATACTTACTGATGAAGACCAAAGACTACAGCTTCCAGTATGAATTGCACATCATTGTAAAGAAAGCAAAAATCCTCACAACTCAACAAATAAATAACATCATGATAAATGAAGAAAAGATTGAGGTTGTCAAAAACTTCATATTGCCTGGATCCACAATCAATACTCATGGAAGCAGCAGTCAAGAAATAGCATTAGGCAAATCTACTGCAAAAGACCTCTTTAAAAATTTGAAGAACAAAGGTGTCAGTTTGAGGACTAAAGTGTTCCTGACTCACGCTATGGTATTTTCAATTGCCTCATATGCATGGGAAAGTTGGACAAAAAATATATAAGGAAGACCAGAGAAAAATTGATGCATTTGAATTATGGTAGTTGAGAAGAATATCAAAATTACTATGGATTGCCAGAAGAACTGTGATGGAAGAAGTTCAGCCAGCACGCTCTTTACAAGGCAGTTTCATGAGACTTCATCTTTCATATTTCAGGAGGGACTTGTCCTGTAGAGAAGGACATCATGCTTGGTAAAGTGGAGAGTAAGTGAAAAAAAAAGTAAGACTTGCAACAGTATAGATTGACATAGTAGCAACAGAAATGGTCTCAAAGGTACCAACCATTGTGAAGTTGATGCAGAACCTGGAAGTGTTTCCTTATGTTGTGCATAGAACAACTATGAGTTAAACCTGACCCAACAGCACTTAACAACCACCACAAAGTTCTTTTCTACTGTGGTGCTCATTTTTCCTTGTATTCTGTCTGCTTGAAATTTATGGATATTTATTTGGGACAACTGGTATCCATCCTCCTGTTTCATTGATGCCCTATTTACAAGCTTATCTTGCATAATGGGTAATCCATCCTATCAAAGGCCCTATCATATGCTTACATGTTTCTAAAATCCTCATTCAACAAATATTTATTAGTTGATAATTGAGAGAAAAGCATATTTCCGAGACTCCTTCCCTGAGCAGTTGGAGGCAGGAATGGGAAACTTTCATGCCAGGAGTGGCAGGACACTAGGGATTTTCCCTTTTATCTCTGCTACAGGCAGTCTTTCTGGCAGCACTAGGTATCTGTCCTATCTGGTCC
Organism: Chrysochloris asiatica; assembly: GCF_000296735.1. NCBI lineage: Eukaryota > Metazoa > Chordata > Mammalia > Afrosoricida > Chrysochloridae > Chrysochloris > Chrysochloris asiatica. Next base: position 5,363,856 of record NW_006408665.1, on the reverse strand, counting down.
CATCTCTTGTTAAGCAAACTCCTCCATGGCTCTATTCCACCATGATTGTGCCAGCTGCCCTGCTCCTGACAAATACTACTACTTCATATCTCTATCTCTCCTTCCCTAGGGAGAGGAGTGGTTCCTGACAGTACTAATCTAGGAATTTCTTCAATTGTTGTTATTTACTCTATTGACTGTTAATGTTTTTGCAACTAATTCTATTAACTCTTTCCTCTTGAACTTCACAGAGTAGATTCTATTTCCTTGATTTGATAAATTTGGTTAACTTTTTGTGTCCATAAAGATTAAGGTCTGCGGTCACCACTAGCAGGAAGCCTTCCTAGCCTGAGTTTTCTACTCTTCCTCTGTCTCCTGGAGTTCTCTGTGACCACCACTTTCACTTATCAAACTACATTCTAGTTGTTTCTCTAGTTTATCTTCCCCAGAAGAATGTGAATTACTCAAGGGTCAAAGGCAAAGAACCATCCATATTTAACTTGTATCTCTCATATAGAATGCTGTTGTTGTTGTTGCTGCTGTTAAGTGCCTATGAGTAGGTTCCAACCCATAGCGACCCTGTATAGGGTTTCCAAGGAGCAGCTGGTGAGCTTGAACCGCCAACCTTGCAGTTCAAACGGCTTTGCAGTCTGGCGCATTAGCACACAGCGCCACACCAGGACTCTCAGTTATCAACTAATAAATATTTGTTGAATGAGGATTTTAGAAACATGTAAGATCCTTTTTTTCTTTTCAAAGATTGATCATACCGTTGACTTTCCATACATAGAAATTTGACAGTCCTTGGATAGAGTCATGTTGTTGTTAGTTACCATTGAGCTGGTACTGACTCAGCGACTAGAACGAAACACTGCTCAAGCCTGGGTCAGACCACACAATCATTGCTAAGTTTGAGCCCATTGATGTTGTCACTGTGCCAATACATTCTGTTGAGGGTCTTCCTCTTTTACTCCAACCCTCCACTTTACCAAACATGATACCCTTTTCCAGGGACTGGTCCCTCCTGACAATATGTCCAAAGTATGAATGATGAAGTCTGGCCATGCTGGTTTCCAAGGAGCATTCTGGCTGTACTTCTTCCAACACAGATCAATTTGTTCTTTGATAGTCCATGGTACTTACAATATTCTCCTCCAACACCATAACTCAAATGCATCAATTATTCTACAGTCTTCTTTATTCATTGTCCAACTTTCGCTGAGTCAGGCACACCTTAGTCCTCAAGCTGACATCTTTGCTCTTCAACACTTTAAAAAAGTCTTGTGCAGCAGACTTGCCTAATGCAATACGTTGTTTGATCTCTTGACTGCTGCTTCCGTGATCCAAGAAGAATGAAGTCCTTGACAACTTCAATCTTTTCTCCATTAATAAAGATGTTATTTATTGGTCCATTGGTGAGGTTTTTGTTTTCTTTACATTGAGGTGCAACCCATACCAAAGGATGTGGTCTTTGATCTTCATCAATAAATATTTTAAGTTCTTTTGACTTTCAGTAAGCAAGGCTGTGTTATCTGCATCTTACAAGTTGTTAATGAGCCTTCCTCCAATCCTGATGCTACATTCTTCTTCATATAATCCAAGTTCTCTGATTATTTGTTTAGTATACAGATCAGATAAGTATGGTGAAAGAACACAGCTGTGACACACACCTTTCCTTATTATAAACCATGTGGTGTTCCCTTGTTCTCTTCAAACAACTGCCTTTTGGTCTACCTACAGATTCCTCATGAGCACAATGAAGTGTTCAGGAATACTCATACTTCTCAATGTTGCCCATAGTTTTTCATGATCTAACAATCAAAAGTTTTTGCATAGTCAATAAAGCACAAGTAAATATCTTTCTGGTATTCTCTACTTTCAGCCTAGATCCATCTGATGTAAGCAGTGATATCCCTAGTTCCACGTCCTCTTCTGAAAACCAGCTTTAACCTCTGGAAGTTCACTGTCAATGTATGGTTGCAGCTGTTTCTGTATTAACTTTAGTAAAACTTTACTTGTATGGAATATCAATGATATTATCTGACGATTTCTGCATTCTGTTGGGTCACCTCTCTTTGGAATCGGCACAAATACAGTTCTCTTCCAGTCAGTTGGCCAGGTAGTTGTCTTCCAAATATCTTGCTATAGATGAGCAAGTGTCTTGAGTGCAGCTTTGCTTTGTTGAAAGATTTGAATTTATATTTCATCAATTCCCGGTGCCTTGTTCTTTGCCAATGACTTTAATTCACCTTGGACTTTTTCCTTCAGGACCATTGGCTCTTGATCATATGCTACCTCTTGAAATGGTTGAACATTGACCACTTATTTTTGGTACAGTGGCTCTGTGTATTCCTTCCATCTTCCTTTCATGCTTTCTTCATCATTCAAAATTTTTGCCCATAGTACCTTACAATATCTGAAGTCAAGGTTTGAATTTTTCCTTCAGTTCTTTCAGCTTGAAAAATGTTGAGTGTGTTCCTTCCTTTTGATTTTCTAACTCCAGGTCTTTTTGCACATTTTAGTATAATAATTGACTTTGTCTTCTCAAGCTGACCTTTAAATTTTTCTCTTCAGTTTTTGTACCTCCTCACTTAAATGGAAGCATTTCCTTTAGCATCTCTACACTGGAGAGCAAGTTTCCAAGTCTCCTCTGACATTCATTTTGGTCTTTTCCTTCTCTCTTGTCTTCTCAATGACCTTTTGCTTACTTCCTTTATGATGTTCTTGATGTCATCCCACAACTCTTCTGGTCTTCAATCTTTAGTATCTAATGTATCAACTAAGTTCTTCAGATGATCTCTAATTCAGGTGGGATAGATTCAAGGTCATATTTTGGTTCTCATGGACTCGTTTTCATTTTCTGGATGGAGTCATAGGATAGATTTTACTGATGTCCTCTGCAGTATTCTTTAAACACAACTGGATTTTCCAACTGTACTTGTGACTTTCAAACATTTTCCACCATGAATCAGTAAAATGTACATTTCATACAGCAATTCAGTACTTAATAAAATAAATATTTTTAATTATGCTTATGTGTCAATGTAAGTACATAAATACCCAAGTTCTGACACTTTCTATTATGTTCTTTTCTACTCTATTCTATTTTAAAATTTCTGGTCACAGAAAATTAAACTAATTTAAAACTTTCATTCAAAAAGTCTGTCTTTTGAAAAAGAGCTTACACAAGAGGTCTTCAGTGGGGCAGACTTTTTTTTGTGTTGTTGGCATTTTGGGCTGTTATCTTTGAAAATAATTCCCTTCCAAGTAAATGATAGATGCCTGAAATTTTATGGTGGAATTTCTGTTTTTTTGTGTTAAGGATTTAGTCTCTCTTCCTAATAATTATGGTAATGTAATGACTTTGTAGGGTAAGCACTGGACTGTGAACCACAAGTCAGTGATTTGAGGCCACTAATCAATCTGAGGGAGAAGCAGTATGCTTTCTGCTCCTGAAAAGATTTTAAAAGTCAAAAACCCTATACAGGATCACTGAGTCAGATCCACCTTGACGGCACTTAACAACAAACAACAATATTAATTATTTTAAAATTCTCCTTGGAAAGTGTGGTACTTTAAGCTACTATCTCTTAACACTGAACATATATATATAATCAAGATTCAAATCTTTGTTTAAAGGTCAGACTTGATGAATAAATAAGACAAAATTGTGGAACACTTCAAAAAAAAGTACAAAGCTTTTCTAATTTGCATATACATTAATTTTTTTTTTTTTTAAACCTAAACCCACTGCACTGGAATCAATTCCAACTCATAGCATGCCTTTAGGATAAGGTAGAACTGCCTCATAGGGTTTCCAAGGTTTTAAATCTTTACAGCAGCATATTGCCACATCTTTGTTCCATGGAGCAGTTCGTGGATTTGAACATTTTGGTTAGCAACTGAAAGATTTAAGTGCTGTTTTACAGGGATCTTTGTGGATATTAATATAAAAAAGAAATTGATGTTCAGGCATAAGACCACCTCCTCTTCATTTTATCTCAACTGTTTGATTGTCTGAATAGTTGATTTTATGACTGATAGGAATTCATGCACCTTTCTTGTTTAGAAACTTGACTTGATTCATTGAATTTTACATTACAGAAATTTTTTTATAGCCTTAACTTGCATGTTACATTAAAAAGGTTGTGAATTAATAAATCAAAATATTATGAGCTCATTGATCAAATATTCTGTGATAGACTTGCTATTTGAATATCCTCATTAGATTAACAGGCCATTGATCCATTTCCCTTTCCTAGCATACAGATAATGTTTACCATATTCAATATTAATATACAGATAAAAAATAATTTTTCCAAGGTAAGTAGCAAAAGGCCATCATGGAGCCATCTGTGAGCAATTTCACATCTGAAATGTATAACAAGGGTCAGTTAAAAAACAAGTAATAGGTCAAAGCCTACATCCTGAACGAAGAGTTAGATGTGATCAACTCAAATGAAAACATTACATTCTTTTCTTTTGCCTTACCTTCTAAAGACTATCAACTCAGATTTGTTTTGGGGTTGGGAGAAAGAACAAAAGCTTTTATATATAATCCCACTAGTTCATTTGGCATAGAATTTTAAATGGGTGTATGTTCCACTATGGACCTACTGGTAGATTTTGCTAAAGAATCTTTGTATGTGGTCCACAACAGAGCAGAAAAAATAAATTTCACGGAATCAGAAACAATGCTGGGAAAACCAAAGTTTTGTTCTAGTATGTACATGTACATTCTTTGTGTTTGCTGGGGTAGACTATTAAAAAGAAACAGAGTAGAAAGAAAGGAATAGTGATAGAAATGGAAAAGAAAAGAAAGGAGATGACAGAAGAAGATGAAAAGTACCTGTGATATTTTTAAGGTTGAATCTGTTCTACAGGTAGTCTCCGATTTATGACATATTCAAGTTACAAAGAACCACACTTATTACAATCTTGTTTGTTTGTTTTGGGCACATCTTATCATTAGTGATATGTACTACACAAAAGGAGTCCTGGTGTGGCGCCATGCATTAATGCGCCAGACTGCAAAACTGTTTCAACTGCAACGTCAGCAGTTCAAGCTTACCAGCTGCTCCTTGGAAACCCTATACAGGGTCGCTATGGGTCAGAATTGATTTGATGGCACTTAACAACAACAACAACTACACACAATGTTGCAGCATACAATTTGCTGATACTATCATTCTCAGATGTTCACTAGCAGATGTTTAATTTTATGATTTACTGCACAGATTTACTTACCTAAACTAAATCAGGGCTTCAGTTGCTTTTTAAACATGGACTCTAATGTTGATTGCTTTTGTTTGTTAGTTTGTTTGTTATAGATGATAAGCAAATTCAGGAAGCAAAGCAGTAAGATGCCACCACAAAATAAATGAAGAAAAAATAAAAGGCTCATAGACAACTCTTACTAACTTTCTGACTAGAAAAGCCATGCCCATTCCCAGGGATGGTCCATATGATACAGAATCTTCCATAAGTGGAAGAATTATAGCACCTGACAAAATGGTAATGTCTAACTCTTCTCCATCATCAGAGTCAATTTTTATGATTTGTGTAGTCATTTACATATATATGTACTAAAATTTATATGTAATATTTTCAACCACAAAGACAAAGATCAGATGTATAAGGACACTAATAATAAAAGGCAATAATGAAAACTGAAAAAAAAAGAAAAAGAGAAAACATTGACATACATCAGAACTGAATTATGACAGAGTGATTAGAAAGGAATCTTGTGGTAAGGTGGGAACTACCAGTGTAATGCACCATACTACCATGCTGTAGACTAGATCCTCTTCTGAGAGTAGATTTCTTTCCAGAAATTAGTTGTCCATAAAAGAGATGTTGTTGTTGTTAAGTGTCTTCGAATTAGGTCCCACTCATATTAACCCTGGATCGGGTTTCAGAGGAGCAGCTGGTGGGTTTGAACTGCTAACCTTGTGTTTCACAGTCCAATGCTGTTAACTACAGAATCACACCAGGAGTCCTTAACATTAATACTAAGATGGATTTTAGTTCACTCACAACATTTTGATGACCTAGTCCTTATGTGTTGATGTAGGATCAGCATTGAACTTCTAATCACAAGTCGGCAGTTCAAACCTATCAGCTTCTCCTTGGAAATCCTACACAGGGCAGCTATGAGTCAGAACTGACTCATTGGCATTTAACAACATCAGTCCTGGTGTGGCACTATCAGATAAGCACTGGACTAGAAGGTCAATTTGAATCTCAGGGTAGGCGGTTTAAACACACCAGTTCCTCGGAAACCTTATATAGGGTCACCATGAGTCAGAATGGTTGTCACTCATCAATAAAAATCACAGAGCACCACACTAAGGTAGGGAGAGAATGTTTGATTGCCTAAATCCTGTGTTCAAGGAAGGAGTTAATGATCACAGTTTAGTGGTCAAAAGCAAGTCTGATAGTTTTTTTATAGGTTTAGTTGGGGGAAAACAAGAGGGCAGGTATCTGTTTATAAAGATAAAGAACTAAAGAAGAAAGATTACTTGGCATTTTTAAAACAGCATCACCAAGAATGGCTTGAACTTTTCTCACTGAATTGTCAAGGAACAAATGGTTTCATTTGTAAATTAGGGATAAAAGGGGTGGGAGCCAGAAAGTATCTTCTTTAGCTAGAGGTCATTTGAGGGATTGGGTTTATACAGTGTGTGAATTGTTTAAATTCAAACGTTTGTCTCACTGTGCCATTTCCCATCTTTACCCTTACATATATAGGATTTCTTTTCTACCCTCTACTTACCCCATAAGGAGCTCTGGTAGCATAGTGGTTACCAGTCAGCCTGCTAATCTCAAGGTCAGCAGATTGAAACAACCAGCGGTTCCACAGGAGAAAGGTGAGGCTTTCTGCTCCTGTAAAGATTTACACCTCTGGACTCCTGTACAGGGTTGCTATGAGTCGGAACTGACTCACGGCACATAACCACCACCACCACCACCACCACCATCACTGGTATTATTCTGTGAAATGCTGTGAATAGTGAGCTCAATAACAAAGAATACTAATATTTCTTAGAATGATAAGGAATAAAAGGTATAAGAGCAAAATTGAATTTCATACAAATGTAGATATTTCCATTAGGCTGACTACTATATGTGTTTATAGTGCAGAGAACTTGCATAGCATTATTGCTGTAGTAGAAATGTTTATATTTGTTAGTTATGACCTTTTTTTTTTACACACAGATCTGGTCTGAGAAATCATTTACAGTGTTTGAAATGTCCGGGCTTTCTGTCATTATATGGGCTGTCTGTTATGTTTATTAAGTTTTACAATATGTTTCCCGTGAAGTCAAATACAAACTTCATATTGAAGATATGTTTTTACTATGCACAAATAGAGCCTGTAGTATCTTGAATCTGAAAAATTAGGTTATTATATGTTTAAAAAAATGTCACTGCTGGTGTGGTGATGTAGGCTTAGCACTGGACTGTGAACCATTAGAACGGCAATTCAAACACACTAGCTGCTCCTCTGAAACCCTACACAGGGTTGCCATGAGTGGGAACCAATTTGAAGGCACTTAACAACAACAAACATATATGAATACTGATGACATTGTGTCAGATACTAGCATCAGGAAAGCAGTTTGATTTCAGTTTAGAATACCTTTCATACTCCTTTTCCTTTTGTAAAATGTATAAAATACTTATCCATTAGAGGGCAGTGTTTCACAAATTTTAATTCTTGTCACCTGGTACAATTGAATGGTTAATTCCTGAATTTAAAAAAACAAAAAACCTTTAGAAAATCCTAGCTATTTTGAAAGCTGTGTAACTCAGAATTGTGAAGACTTTTTGAAGACTCCATGCATATAGATGTTTTCATATACAATGTATACAGAATTCATATAGACTGTAACTTACACACTGTGCATATTTGTTTATATATATGGCACTGATAGGAGTCCTGGTGTGGCGCTGTGGGTTAATGTGCCAGACTGCAAAGCCGTTTAAACTGCAAGGTCAACAGTTCAAGCTCATCAGCTGCTCCTTGGGAACCCTATACAGGGTCGCTATGGGTCAGAATCAACTCAACTGCACTTCACAACACAACATGCCACTGTTAAGATTGTGTAATAAAATTTTAAGGTCTTACATTATTTACTGACTTTCAGAAACCCCATGTGGTCTTCAAATTTTTCACTGGTTCATCTAAATACTTCATCCCCTTATCCTTTCTCTATAATCCAGAAAGCAGCCTATAATTCTTTGTACCACTATTTAGTCAAGAGAAATTAATGCATAAAGCAAGTTCTAATAGGAACCACACTGTCTGATGCAATGATTATTTCTGGGTATGAAGATTTGAGGCAAAGGGAAGGAATATTTTCACTGTTGTCTTTTTTCTAATTGTGTCTAGTTTGAATTTGATATGAGCAGAATGATATGCAATATGTGATTTTAATAAAAGATTGAAAGGGTGACCTCTTCCACTTTCAAAATGGGATTACTTGAATTGAATTTTATAATTTCTTGCTATCCCACAGATCTTGCTATAAAGATAATTTAGAAGGAATACATTCTGTGTACAAGTACAGCTGTAGGATTTGGAAGCAGGAGGTACAGAATAAAGTCAATGTGAGTACTGGGGCTTTTTATGCTATTGATTAGTTAGAAAATTTGGAGGATTTTAAAATTTGAAGGCAGTAAGTCTCCAGTGAAAATATATTCTCACATCTCCTAGTTCTAACCAGAAAATATTTTTTAACTTAGAATTAATTTATTTAGAGCTAAGGGGGAAAAAAAAGTTCGTAAGTTAAAAAACTAAAATCATAAACTCTGACTTGATTTTACTCTTGGTGGATGCTCATGTGGAGATAGTTACTGACTACTCATCCTAGATTGCCTATTAAAAAGGCATGTCACCAGGAACAATGATTCATTCTTGAAACTCTTAAATTCCATGATGTGAAGCCAAAGTACATCCCCTGTCTGTCTACTACTCTGTTATGCATCTGGACACTTCCCAAGTCTTTCCACTTTTTATTCATTTTTCTGGCTTCCTTAGTTTCTGATATATATGTTTAGTTTTTTGCTTCCCAGGTCCAACTCATAAATTGATGGCTGGGAGACATTTGTTAATGACTAGAAGTGGTTATCATGCAGCTTATTCCTTCAGGGTTGCTGTTGTTATTGTTGTTAGGAGCCTTTGAGTCAGGTCTGACCTGTGACCCTATGCACAACACAATGAAACACTGCCCGGTTCTGTACTACCATCACAATTGTTACATTTGAACCCATTGCTGCTGCCACTGTGTCACTCTATCTCACTGGGGATCTTCCTCTTTATTACTGACCCTCCACTTTACCAAGCATGATAACCTTCTACAGGGAATGGTCTCTCCTATAAACATGTCCAGAGTATATGAATTGAAGTCTTTCTTGCTATCCTGGCTTCCAAGGCTATACTTCTTCTATCCTGGCTGTACTTCTTCCAAGACAGATTTGTTTATTCTGCTGGTTGTCCGTGGTACTTTTAATGTTCTTCTCTAAGATTGTAATTCAAATGCATCGATTATTCTCTGTCTTCTTTATTCATTGACCAACTTCCTTTATTCATTGATCAACTCATGCACATGAAGTGATTTAAAATACCATGGTTTGGGTCAGGCGCACCTTAGTCTTCAAATTGATAACTTTACTCTTTAACACTTTAAAGAGGTCTTTTGCAGAAGATTTGGCTAATGCAATACACCACTTCATTTCTTGACTGCTGCTTCCATGAGTGTTGATTGTGGATCCAAGCAAAATGAAGTCTTTGACAACTTCAATCTTTTCTCTGTTTAGCATGATGTTATTTATTAGTCCAGTTGTGAAGATTTTTGTTTTCTTTACACTGAGGTGCAATCCATACTGGAGGCTGTAGTCTTTGATCTTTGTCGAGGTCCTATGTCAGGGTCCTGCCTCAACAAGGAAGTGTGGGTGTCACAAAGAATGGAGATCTGGTGGCAAAAGTGATAGAGAAAGAGAGAGACGAAATATATACAAAAAAGACAGACACACAGATATGATGCAAGCTGGCAGGTAGACAGATCTGCAAACATATTGCCTAGCATTGCCCAGCATTGCATAGCATTGCATGCAGAATTCACTCTACCTCAGCCTTTTATTCTCTTTTTTAGGGAGGGATTTGTTACAAAGGAAGGATGTAATTCACTCAGGGAGGATGTCACAAAGGAGGATGTGATTAAGACAGGATACGGAACTGAAATGTGATTAATCATTCAAAACAGGACATAATGATTCACAGGAACAACTTTTAAGATATTTTCATAGTTTTTCTTAACAATCTAACATTTTTATTTTTACATAAAAAAAGGTTCAATCAAGCTGTTATATATTAATTTTTAGGCTTAAATGATCTAGAGTAGCAATGTGCGGTTTCTTAAGGATACATAACATAAAGCAAGGTTCCTGAAAGAAGCCAAGCTGTCTCTGTACACTTTGCAAACTTTTGTTTGTGAGCAAGATCTCAGGCACCGGGCTTCATTTATCTATACCTAAAATGCTATATTATTCTTAATATTCCTATATACTTTCAGGAGGAAGGAGAGCATCTGGGTTAAACTGATTATATTCAGAGGTGGTTTAATGGGGCTGCTACTGATCAACCCAGGGTCTGCATATGCTGTCCCCAGCAGATCTTCACTGGTAAGTATTTAAAGTCCTCTTTGCTTTTAGCAAGCAAGGTTGTATCATCTGCATATTGAAGGCTGTTAAAGATTCTTCCTCCAGTCTTCCTCCTATAATCCAGCTTCTTGGATTATTTGCTCAGCATACAGAATGAATAATTATGGTGGAAAAAATTTAAAAAGCCCTCATGTATTCATGTATTTCTAACTTTTATTTGGTCCTTCAAACTTTGGGGCCTATTATGCTTCTGCTGCTCTGGCTGCTGCATATCCTGCTGTTTACCATTGGGTTCTGACTCACAGCAACCCTGTACAGGGTTTCTGAGGCTATATATAAATCTTTACAGGAGCAGAAAACCTCATCTTTCTTCGGTGGAACAACTGTTGGATTCAAATAACTGGCATTTCAGTTAATAGCTCAACACATAACCCACTATGCTACCCAGGCTCCTTTGGGTCTATTATTTGTTATTGTATGCCGTTGAGTGGATTCCAACCCATAGCGAGGAGCAGCTGGTGAGTTTGAACCACCGACCTTGCAGGGCTACAAGAGTAAGTCTCCAATATGTATGGCATCTTTTGTCAAAAACCTTAGCTATTTGAAACATCTTCAAATGGTAGCCATAATTACTTATAAGGAGTGGATAAATAGAACTGGATTTTTTTTCATAATTGCATAATAACTCAGCCATATTGCCTTCACTCCCCTCATATCTCAAAACTATGAGTAAAGTGCAGTCTGTTTGGTGGGACAGAAATGCTGAGTGTAAATGGCCAAAGGGGAAATTTGTGCGTGGGAAATGCTGTGAGTTTGATGGCTTAATAGTAGTATGAGATAACAGGTCTAGACTATATAAATTGAAATGCCATTGCATGCCTTAAAATAATGGAAAGATCTGGAAAATGTATTTACCTAATTCATTTAAGGCCCGTGCAAATGCCAGAAAACTGATCTATAGGAGAAATGTAGTGTTCCTATGATAAATACTCATGCATCTTTATCACCACTCCTGAATGATTGGACGCTCATAATTAAGTAGCTTACCCTTTTGGATAGTTCTGTTTAAACCCACAAACAACACACTTCAGTTTCTTACTAACTAGGGTGAATTGAAGCCAGCAGAGTAAAGAGCACCTCTGCTATTCATTCAGCTGACCTGAGTCTGATGTCAAATTTGTGCCAAGGCTGGGTGAGTCTCTCAAGGAAAGGAAAAATCTTTTTGCCAGGCCACAAGGTGGGGCATGAAGAATGCGTTGACATATTGCAGTTTGGCAAATGTACAACAACATAAGAACTGAGGGGGTGGGGGGAGGAAACTGTGGTCATTTTAGGTGGACAGGGCATTGGGCTCTCTCCAATGTTCCCTCTCCCACAGAGGCCTTTTTTTCTCCTTCTTCTTTTCAAATCATGTTCACTCCCAAGTTGTCCTAGTTTTGCCAGCTCTCACTTGAAGAAAATGACCTCATCTACCACTTCCTTGAAGATAGAGGTTTACTGGCATGCACTCCCCCAAGTTCTCTCCACTCCAATTTCAAATTTAAATTTAATTTACTAGCCTTACCTATAGGAGCTCTGGTAGTGTACTAGTTACGAATTGGGCTGTGAACCACAAGGTCAGTAGTTCGAAACTACCAGCTGTTCTGAAGGAGAAAGATGAGGCTTTCTGCTCCCATAAAGATTTACAGCCTCGGAAACCCTGTACAGGGTCGCTATGGATTGGAACTGACTCGACAGCACTTAACAATAACAAGCCTTAGCTATTATCTCAAAAGGAGGACGATTTCACTCACTTTTCTAGCTCTGTAGACTGCAATTCCATCCCATCTAATTATTCCTTAAGAACCTTGTTCCAACAACTAGTAACACATTTTCCTTTAACATAAGTCATATTCAAATATTTTACTTAAAGAAACAAACTAAACAAAAAACCTCCACTAGTGCTCTCTATCTCTGGCGTCATCAGCATCTTACTTACATAAAAAATCTTTATGAATAAGTAACCTATACTTTACTTTTAACCAATACCTCCACCCCATTTCTACTCCCAATTTTCTAGTGTCATTATTGTCACAGTGCTTCTAATGTGTTGATTCAGAGATCTCTAATCAGATTTCCATACTTGAAATCTACGCAGTATCTGACACTGGCCATGCCTGGAATTCTCCCCACTAAAGGCTTCTGCAACACTATGCTCTCCACTTCTCTGACTGATCACTTGATGGTACTCATGATAGCATGCATCAAAACGTCCTGGATCATAGATTTGGGTACCACACCCCAACATTTCTAATTCAGTTAATCTAGTATGATGTTGTTGTTAAGTGCCGTCCAGTTGATCCTGACCCATAGCGACCTTGCGTAGGGTTTCCGAGGAGCAGCTGGTGAGCTTGAACAGCCAACCTTGCAGTACAAACGGCTTTGCAGTCTGGCGCATTAACCCACAGCGTCACACCAGGACTCCAATCTAGTATGTTAAGTACCGTTGAGTCGGTTCTGACTCATAGCGACCCTGAACAGTGTTCCCGAGGCTGTATATATTTACGGGAGCAGAAAGCCTCATCTTTTTCCAGTGGAGCAGCTGGTAGTTTTGAACTGCTCACTTTGCGGTTTGCAGCCCGATTCGTAACCACTACGCTACCAGAGCTTCTCCAATCTAGTATAGGGCCTAAGAAAAATGCATTTCTAACAAACGCTAACTCTGATGTAGCTAATCTCAGGTTCACACTTTTGAGAAACTTTACATGAAATGCACATGATCTATCCTTTCTACCTGCTTTATTCCTATTTGTAATTGTGTGCTGTGGAATCGGTTCCGATTTATAGCAACCCTGCATAGGATTTCTGAGGCTACAAATCTTTACAGAAGGAGAAAGCCACATCTTCCTCCTGCAGAATGGCTAGTATCTTCCTCCTGCAGAATGGCTAGTAGTTTCCAACTGCTTACCTTGAGGATTCTCTCTCTCTCTCTCTCTCTCTCTCTCTTTCTCTCTCTCTCTCTCTCTCTCTCCATATATATATATGTGGAGAGAGAGAGAGAGAGAGAGAGAGTCCTGTTGTGTCACTGTAGGATAAGCATTGGAATTGATGCCTTTGAGTTGTGGTGTTGGAGGAGAATACTGTAAGTGCCATGGACTGCCAAAAGATCCAATAGATCTGTTTTGGAAGAAGTGCAACCAGAGTGCTCCTTGGAGACCAGGATGGCTAAGCTTCGTCTCTCATACTTTGGACATATTGTCTGGAGGAAACAGTAGCTGGAGAAGGATGTCATGCTGGGTAAGATGGAGGGTCAGAGAAAGAGAGGAAAACCTCTAACGAGATGGATCAGCCAGGTGGC
>NW_006408665.1:5343532-5349335 GCF_000296735.1 Chrysochloris asiatica | reverse complement strand
AAGTCAGCAGTTTGAATCTGCCAGTTTTTCCATGGGATCAAAATAAGGTTTTCTGCTCATTTAAAGATTTATACCACCACTTGTTTGCCAGCTTGTTGTACTGTGGTGGCTTGTGTGTTGCTGTAATGCTGGAAGCTATGCCAAGGGTATTTTAAATACTAGCTGGGTCACTCACAGTAGTCAGGTTTCAGGTGAACTTCCTGATGAAGACAGAGTAGGAAAAAGGAGAAATGCACTACTTCCAAAAATTTAGTCAATGAAACCTTATGAATAACAGTAGAACACTATCAGCAACAAAATATTGAACATTGAAACATGATGAAGAGCAACAGAATCCATGTGCCTACAAGGAAAATCATTCAATAACACTATTATTCAAATTTACACCCCAACCACTAAAGCCACTGATGATCAAATTGAAGAATTCTACCAACTTCTTCAGTCTGAAATTGTTCAAACATGCAATCATATATTGATAATTACTGGCAATTGGAATGCAAAGTTTGGAAACAAAGAGTAAAGATCAGTAGTTGGAAAATATTGCCTTGGTGATAGAAAAGATGCTGGAGTTCACACTACAGAATTTTGCAGGACCAATGACTTCTTCATTGCAAATACTTTTTAAGCAACATAAAATACAACTAGACACATGGACCTCATCAGATGGAAAACACAGAAATCTAATTGACTATATCTGTGGAAAGAAAGGGTGGAAGAATTTCATCATCAACCAAAATAAGGCCAGAGGCAGATTGGTAGAACAGACCATCAATTGTTCATATGCAAGTTCAGACTAAAACTGAAGAAAATTAAAAGAAGTCCACAAGAGCCAAAATATGACCTTGAACGTATACTACCTGAATTTAGAGATCATCTCAAGAACAGACACTAAAGACTAAAGAGCAGACGTGTTATAGGATGACATCAAGAACATCATACAGGAAGAAAGCAAAATGTCATTAAGAAGACAAGAAAGAAGAAAAAGACCAAAATGGATGTCAGAAGAGACTCGAGCGCAAAGATGCTTAATTACTATGAGTCAAAACTGACTCAGTGACACTTAACAACAACAGTACAATTACTTAAGTGTTTGATAAATGATAGTTACTTTCATCATCAGCTACATTTTCAGTCTCTTCCAAGTAGACACAGCACAGAACTCCAGGAAAAGAGTCACCAAGTTGTTTACATGTTTACATTAAGATATTTTATATATAATCCTGAGAGAGGCAACTTATTTTTAACAATTGGGTCCAGAATTGCTGAACATGCATTTGAGGTTTTTAGATACTAGACTTTTGTTCAATCTATTTTATACAAACTTACTTTTTACCATGTATAACTATATCTCATTTGCTGAATCCTTGATCTGGTATGTTTTTATACAATGCCTAAGAAAGCAACATAAGCATCATGTTACAATTTTTAATATTGAATACAGTTGTTTTTAAGTGCCATCAAGTCAGTTCCAACCCATATCAACCCTGTAGAGGGTTTCTAAGGAGCAGTTGGTCTGTTTGAAGCTCTAACCTTGCAGTTAACAATCCAGTGCTTATCCTACAGTGCCACAGGAAAACTCCAAATAATGGTGGTAGCAAGTATTAATATGCAAAACACAAGTGCAACAACAAAAGTGTATTAAGTCTATTTTTTTCTCCTTATAAATGAATGAAAATTTTATTTCTCCCTAACCCATGAGCAAATTAAATTGCCCTTTGGGGGGAAAAATAAATTAAATAAAGGATTTTTATTTGATTGATATCAAAACCTAAAATCACTCAAATGTTTTTATCTACCTTGTATAGAGTTCTTAACCAAAATATTTTCTTATTCAAACTAAATTTTACTAATTCATTCTTGCAACATTCCTGGGTTTTAAGGGAAATAATTACAAAACTCTATCCTCACTTCACCCCCCTGAAATTTGAGAACTAAAGGAATCTGAGACATCAAGAGGTTAAATGGCTTTCTCAGGACCACACACCATGCTAGGGTCAGAGTTGAATTTAGAAACTGCAAGTTCCTCCATTTCTTTCTTAAGTGTTTCACAGGGTACCCTTCCCCCCTATTTATTTAGGTGTAGTATCTGTGCTGCTGGTCACCAGTGAGTGAGTTTTCACAGTGTGACAATAAGATATTTAAAAGATGACATTTTAAGAAAGCATTTTGTGCCCTTTATTTAAAACAACACAGATACTCTTAAAATAAATCTTTCTCTCCATTTGTCTGGATCTGGAAGTCTGTGTGTGTCAACATAACAGGTAACCAGTTCATGACATATTGATGTCTTGTGCTTTGTCATTTAGGAAAATCCCTTTGAAGCAGCTATCTTGCTTTTTATTGTTGTAAGAAACTTGAAAGTATCTTCAAATTATACCTTGAAAAGATAGAAGAAAATACTTACTTTCCTTTATAGAATACTACTTTTGAGATCATCATCTAATCAACAACTTCCAAGGATGTAATGTACAACTAAATAGGTCAGATGGTAAACAACTCTAAGGCAGGCCCTTTCAAGTTGTGGTATGTACAACATGTGTGCTCATATAGGATATTCCTGTGAACAGAGCTGAAGGCTTGTTTCATGTGCAGAGTTATCACCAGTTCCCTTCACTTGATCATTGTTGGGTGGCACTGACTCAATTCCAACTGGATCCCAACCCTATATAATAGAGTAGAACTGCTCCATAGGATTTCCTAGGCTGAAATCTTTATAAGAGCAGAACTCCAGGTCTTTTCTCCTACTGAGTCATTGGGCTCTTTGTTTAACTCATGAAAATTAAACTATTGATTGGCATCTACCAACAAAATGTTTAAGAAAAAGCCACAGTATACAAGGGGGGTGGGGAGCATGGCAACATACAAATATACAGACGCTCTTAGAAAAATGAAATGAAAAGATAATAGAATTTTTCTATGAACATTTTGAAGCTCCTTTGTATAAAAACCAACTCAATTTTGCACTTGGATTTTTTTTTTTTAATTGCCTCATCTTTTACTTATCAATATTTTTTATTCATTTCCTTTTTTTCATTTCTACTATCGCCATTTATCTATCATGCCACTGGAGCTTCATGTTATTTTACTATTTGGTTTCCTTTCTTTTATTTTCTCCCTGCAATTTAGGGATTAGGGTAATTACATTTTTCACTTGGATTTAAAAATTATGTTTTCCCCCAAAAGTTCCCATTCTCCTTTTTGAAGTCCACTTAATTCACTTTATTATTTTCTTATTATTCATATAAGGAAAGAATGTAAAAATCTAGAGCTAGGGCAACTTGTTTCTGATCCCTCTGGTTCTACATTAGTTGCTTAATAACTATGACTCTAAATATTCAACCATCTCATCTGAAATATGAAAGGACTGCACTAAATAATTCCCTATGTCTCTTATACCTTTAAAGATTGGCATAGAAGGTTTATTATTATTTACAAAATTAGATGCATAGCAAATTATTTGTGGTTTAAGGAAATGCTACTTGGGATACTAGCTTTTGGAGTCCTGGTGTGGTGCTATAGGATAAGCACTAGACTACAAGTCAGTTCGAATCATAATGTAGGCAATTCAAAATTCACCAACTACTCTTCAGAAACCTAATACAGGGTCTCTATGAGTCTGAACTGAGTCAACAGCATTTAACAACAACAACAACATACTGAATTTTAGGCTCCACTTTAACCAATAATCTAAGTTATGGCTGAAAAGAGCAACTACCCATCTGAAACTTGAGAAATGGTCATTGCCCAGAGAGACATACTTAAATATTGAAAGGTGATCTGGAGTTTGTCAGAAAAAGGGATCCATTTCCTATAATATTATTATTACTGTTATTATCATGATTCCAGACTTAATTATATCCTTATTAGCTATGACAATTTACTAAAGGGAAATCTCAATCCTCATCTATAAAATAGAGATGATCTATAAACCTACAGGGTTTCAGAAGTCTTAAATGAAATAATGTATGTGATAGCATCTAACACTAAGTGTTTGGTAAGTTTCCTTCAGTAGTATCCCTTCAGTCTTTCAGCACCACAAAGTGAAAAGAACTATAGAACACACAGATACAAATTTTATTTAAGGGCCAAATTAAAAAAAACAAAAACAAAAAAAGAGCTCTAATGGTGATGCCGTTGATCTCTGGTGTCATAAATAACAGCATGAAGTAATTGATACAGTGTTGCTAATAAGAGCTATTGAGTCTATTATGACTCAAAGAGGCACTGCATACAGTTTCTTAAGATACTGGTGGATTTGAACAGCCGACCTTCCCATTAGCAGTCTGGTGTTTGTCCTACAGCTCTACATCAGGACTTACTTAATTCATTGCTGTTTTCAAGTGCCATTAAATTGGTTCTGACTCATAGTGGCCCTGTGTAGTCTTTCTGGGGAGCAGCTTCTGGATTTGATCTCCAACCCTATTAAAGCTAACTAATTCATTCACAGGTAGTTAATCCAAAGACTGTTGAGAAGCTGGGAATACACTCTGAACTGAATGATATACAGACTCTCTGCCATACAACATGATTCGGAGCATAGCTAATGGCACAGGATTGACAATGTGTCTAAGGCTTCCTAGTTGCTGTTGTTTTCAGGTGTCATCGAGTCAGTTATGACTCATAGTGACCCTGTATAGGCTTTCCTAGGCTATAAATTTTCACAGGAGAAGACAGCCTATCTTTCTCCTGAAAAGTGGCTGGTGGGCTCGAACTTTCAACCTTGTGGTTTTCAGGACTACAGTGCCACCAGTGCTCTATGGTTTCCTAGTTGTTGTTAAGTGCTGTCGAGTCGGTTCTGATACATAGCAACCCAAGTTAGTGTTTACAAGTAGTATCTGGTGGGTTTGAACTGACGTCCTTCTGGTTCACAATTCAGTGCTGATCCTACAAACAGTGCTGATCCTACAAGACTTACTAATTGACATGGAATAGTAAGCATTAGCATGCCTAAATTAGTATCATATTGATTTTATTAAATGTATAATATATGATTTTGAAGACAGTTGGAGGTCTTTATGAAAATGAATGACAGTAGTTCAAGATGTATAAACAATAATTTATTTTCATTTGATGAGTAAATGCAAAGGACAGCCTGACAGGGAAAACTCATATATGATGAATCATTGGGGGACAGGGTGATTTGTCCTTTTCAATGTATTACTTTCTCAGAATAAAAAAAGTCACAGCCTAAGTGTAAACCCTAGTGAACAAAAATTTTTAAAGGATTTAAAGTTCTCTGGTTTGCTTTAGGTAAAAGAATGGTTCCTGAAGTAGTAATGACAAACACAAGAGACTTTTCCAGAACTCTTATTATGGGGCTTTATCCAGTAACAGCTAAAGAGGATTACGTCTATGTTGAATACTGTATTAGTAAGCAGACGTAAACATATGTTCCTGTCAAGGCTAGGCCAAGGTAAGCATTTCAAGCTTGCATATTTGTAAATTGAAGTGTAAATACTTTAGTCACATGGGAAAGCCAGCTTCAGGTTTAATAAATAGTTAGGTTATCTTCAAAAAGTAGTAAATGAGTTTTGTGTAAATTTGATGATTTTATTCACATCCACAGACTATGCTATTGTTGTTGTTGTTAGTTGCCATCAAATAGGTACCAACTCAAAGCGATCCTAAGCACAACAGAATGAAACATTGTCTGGTTCTGTGATAAACTCACACTTGTTGCCACACTTGAGCCCATTGTTGCTGCCACTTTGCCAATCCATCTTGCTGGGGTCTTCCTATTTTTCTTACCAAACATGATATACTTCTCCAGCGACAGGTCCCTCCTGACAATATGTCCGAAGTA
>NW_006408665.1:5341151-5342406 GCF_000296735.1 Chrysochloris asiatica | reverse complement strand
CCTCACTTTCTTGAAAGATTTCAATTTTTATTCCATCAATTCCTGGTGCCTTGCTCTTTGCCAATGCCTTCAATGCACCTTGGACTTCTTCCTGCAGTGTCACTGGCTCTTGATCATATGCTACTTCTTGAAACGATTGAACATCAACCATTTCCTTTTGGTACAGTGACTCTGTGTATAGTCTGCCACCCGTCTGTCAGTTTGCCATACTGTGGTGGCTTGTGAGTTGCTGTGATTCTGGAAGGTATTCCATGGACATTTTAAAAAGCAGCAGGGTCACTCATGGTGGACAGATTTTAGATGAGCTTTCAGACAAAGACAGACTAGGAAGGAGAGACAAACTACTTCCGAATATTTAGTCACTGAAATCCATATGAGTAAAAGAGAAACACTGTTAGATATAGAGCCAGAAAATGAGGCCCTCAGGTTGGAAGGTACTCAAAATGTAACTGGGGAAGAGCTGCCTCCTCAAAGTAGCTTTGACTGTGATGACATGAATGGAGTAAAGTCCATGGAAATAAAACCCTGAGGACTTTTGTTTGCTGATGGGGACAAGTCAAAATGAAGAGAAATAGCTATAAAAATCCATTAATAATTGGAACATGGAATATATGAAGTATGAATCCAGGAAAGTTAGAAACTGTCAAAAATTAAATGGAATGCATAAACATCTTAGGCATTAGTGAGCTGAAATGGACTGGTATTGGACATTTTGAATCTGACAACCACAGGGTTTATGATGCCAGAAATGACAAATTGAGGAGGAATTGTGTTACATTCATTGTCAAAAAGAACATATCCAGATCAGTCATGAGGTACAATGCTGTCTGTGATAGAATAATATCCATGCGCCTACAGGGAAGCCCAGTTAATACTACTATGATTCAAATTTACGCACCAACTACTAAAGCCAGTGACAATGAAATAGAATAATTCTACCAACTACTTCAATCTGAGATTGATCAAACATACAATCAAGATGTATTAATCATTACTGGTGATTGAAATGCAAAGGTTGGGAACAAAGTGTAAGGAAAACATGCCCTTGGTGATAGAAATGATGCTGGAGATTGCATGACAGAATTTTGCAAAACCTACAATTTGTTCATTTCAAATACCTTCTTTAGACAGCATAAGAAACCATTATGCACATGTACCTCACCAGATGGAATACACAATCAAATTGACTACATTTGTAGAAAAAGACTGTGGCAAAGCTTCATATCATCAGCAAAAATATTGTTTGTTGGGCAGA
>NW_006408665.1:5338654-5339284 GCF_000296735.1 Chrysochloris asiatica | reverse complement strand
CAAAGTGCTCATCAACTGAAGAATGGATATACAAACTGTGGTACATACACACAATGGAATATTATGCTACCTTGAAGAATAAAAAGGAAGCTGCATGCCACCTCATAGCATGGATGAACCTTAAGGATATAATGTTGAGTGAAATTAGTCAGTCATAAAAGGAAAAATACTGCATAGGACCACTACTGTAAAAGACTAAGAAAAATAATCCATACTAAAGAGGGGTGGTATTCTTTGCTGGTTGCTGGGATGATGGGGGTTGGGTTAGGAGAGGGAGGGGAAGGTGGAACACAGGGCAGGGGATAGACACAGATTAGTTTGGGTGCTGGGGAGGGGGGCGATATACAAGAAGAGGGAGGGGAAAGGAGGGAAAAACCTGATGGGAGAATAATTCGGCAGGTTTGCATGGGCTAAGTGGGACAGAGGTAAATAATGATGTATGCACAACCTTGGAACAACAGGGTTCTGGGATACAGGTTTGAGAAATGGTTGGAATGAGGAAAAGGGGAGAAATAATGTTAAAATACTTGGCTGGCTTTTGAATCTTGGTTTCCCTTGTATACCAGGGGGAGAGAAGGGAATAGCCAGAAATGTCACCATGAAAGCTTGTAAGTTCATCTTCTGCCTATA
>NW_006408665.1:5337400-5338219 GCF_000296735.1 Chrysochloris asiatica | reverse complement strand
ATGCATTTGAGTTATGGTGTTAGAGGAGAATATTAAAAGTGCCATGAACTATCAAAAGAACAAATAAATCTGTCTTGAAAAAGTACAGTAGAATGCTTCTTGTAAGCAATGTCAGCCAGACTTCATCTCTCATACTTTGGATCTATTATTATTAGGAGGGACCAGTCCATGGAGAAGGAAATAAGCTTGGTAAATTGGAAGGTCTGAGAAAAAGAATAAGACCTCCGCTGAGATGGGTTGGCACAATGGCAATACGAATGAGCTCAAGGGTAGAAAGGATTGTGAAGTTGGCACAGGACCAGACAGTGTTTCATTCTGTTGTACTTTCAATCCATATGAGTTTGGTGTCAACTTGATGACACCTAACAATAATAGCAACAGCAACAACAACAATAACCCATCACTTAATAGGAATTGAAACATTGGATAGAAAAACCATATCAAGTAAATTTCATATATTGCAGGCTACCCCCTGGCTTCTCTAGCATTATCTTTCATAAATTGAAGATTAGCTACTGTCCCCTTTTAATTACACACATCTTCTACAATTACAGTTTGATTATCACAATTAATTCTGCTCAGAATTACTCACAACTGAATAATAAAATCCTAGCAGATCATCTCTGGTCACTTTTCACCAGACCCATCTGGAAAAGAGGAAAATTATTCAATGGGGATTTTATCTTACCTGCCTGATTTGGAAACTAAGCATATCCATGAAAGCTTGTAAGCCAACCTCTTCATGCCTTTATAGCTCCTTATTTTTAACAGCCAGTGTCTAAACTTAGTGGTTATGAATTGGGCTGTGAACCTGTTACA
>NW_006408665.1:5329883-5337265 GCF_000296735.1 Chrysochloris asiatica | reverse complement strand
AGTTCAAACTCATCAGTTGCTCGTTGGAAACCCTATACAGGGTTGCTATGCTTTGGAACTGACTTGATGGCACTTATGAACAATAACAATCAACCTAGTCCACTGAGGAAAAAATTATCTTCCCTGATCTAAAGAATCTTATATTTGGTTGGAATTTTGAGCAGCTGTATCCAAGCAAAAGTCTAGTCCATCAAATTGTGGCAATTTATACTTTCTCACTGCATCCAGCATCTTTGTCTTCATCTGGTTGTGTTCTGGTCACAGCTCAGCACTAGCCATCCAAGTCAGGTCAAATGGGTACCAGCTGCAAGTTTAGGAGTTCACACACACCTCCCTGCACTTCAGTCCACCTGGCACCTTCACTCTTAGCTTTAGCTCCCAGTGGTTAGGCCAGTGCCCATGGGCTCAGGAATTCATACAACTTCATAAATGTCAGACCAGCCAGCCATTCCTCTTTATTTCTCACCTCAAGGTCACTGGGTGTCAATGGAACAAGTCCAAACTCAGACATCATTGCTGCGTTTCCTCCACTTCCACTCAACCAGAGAGCATAATGGCTGCTGCTCACTGACTACCTTTAATTTTTAGTTCTAGAAGTGGATTTTGTCTAATATGCACAGACTTTCCTGACCTTGATGTCTCCAAAGTAAGTAGCTTGCTTGAAATTCAAAAAGTCAAACAGTCCTTTTTTCTTTCTTTCTGCTGGGCTTTTGATCATGAATCTCCTGTGCTGTCAGCCATTTCTGGGTGGGTCTGCATGTCTTTTCAAGTGCAAATGTACCAACTCTAAAGGTTCTGCTTGAGGTTCATGATTTCACCTAAGGTCCCATAGTCTACAAAGACTTAAAGAAAAAGTCTATTTCTGGGCAAAATTTAACTCCCCTTTTAGCAAATACAATCAAGCAGGGCCAAAGGCATGTTTACAAACTCTCTGTAATCATAATTCATGCTATTCATTTTCATCACATATGTATATCTATTTTACAATAATAGGAAGGAAAAATCAACATCCATAAGGCAATCAAACACATAAACCTTTTTAAACACTCAAGTTCAATATTTTTATCTCCATCCTTTGACTAATCCCATTTGTATGCATATGGCCTTGGACCTATGATAGGGTGGATCCAGTAGGCCCTGACCTGCTATCAGTCATTAAGTTTAACCAGTTTAACATCTGTCTTAGGCAACTCCAGAATGTGCTTTTCCACACTCAGTTTAAGCCTTGTATCTTTCATTCCTTTCAGCCATTGTTGTTCTTATTGTTAAGTACCACCACCAAGTTGGTTCCGACTCATAGCCATCCTGTATAGGGTTTCCAAGGAAATGCTAGTGGGATTGAACAGTCAACCGTGTGATTCGTCATCCAGTGCTGATCCTACAGCACCACACTAGATGTCCATTATAAATAAAATCCAAATTAACCAGCTAAAAATTGAAAGTTTCACTTCCTATGTCTCTTGGTTCCATCTCTTATAAAATCTCATGCTTCCATGAGTCTGGAGCCATTGCAATCAATCAAATTCCAAGTGTGACTTCCCCTGGTTTCACAGGGTGAAAGAGAATTAAATTCAAAATCAGACATGCCTCCACCCTACAACCTCCCTATTCTGGCATTAACCACACCATCTAGCTAATCAGGACCCACATTGGTATCTCTAAAACTTCAATGTGCATCTTATTTAAAAATGCAGATTCTCATCCATTCTTTTGAGGAGGGAAGCTAAAATTCTGTATTCTTAATAAGGTCCCGGGGAGTGCAGTGGCTTTGTACAATAAGCACTGGGCTGAAAACTGCAAGGTCCGTGGTTCGAGCCCATTGGTTGCTTTGTGGGAGAAAGATGAGGCTTTCTGTTCCTGCAAATATTTAAAGCCTCATAAGCCCAATTGTTGTTGTTGTTGTTATGTGCCGTCAAGTCGGTTCCGACCCATAGCGACCCTGTACCGGGTTTCCGAGGCTGTAAATCTTTACGGGAGTAGAAAGCCTCATCTTTCTCCCGCAGACATAAGCCCAATACAGGGCCATTATAAGTTGGAACCCACTTGACAACACTTAATAGCAACAACATTAAGATCAGTGATGAAGATGCTGATGGGCCTCAGTATACACTTTGCAAGCACCATTGTTCAGTAAAATCTCTACATAAAGTTACAAAAAATTATCCAAATCTCGCATCTGTGAAACAGTAGCACATGGGGCTCTGTCACAGGAATCATCAACATTTGATGTTGCTGTAGTTAGGTGCTGTTGAGTCAGTTCTGACTCAAAGTCACCCTGTACAGCGTTTCTGAGGAGCAGCTGGTGGGTTTGAACCACTGACCTGTGGTTCTAGTCAACCTTGCAGTCTAATGCTTATCTTACAATGACAAACCAGGACTCCTCCATATTTTGAAGTAATGAAAGTTTGTAAGTGTCCTTATGCTTTATATAGTCATCTCTCTCTCCATCCTATACCTCCTTCTCATCCTGTAGAATTTACACAAGTAGTTGGAGACAAGTTACCCAATGGTCTCTCCCGTCACCATTTCTTCTTTCCTATTCAAGCTTATTATTTGCTCCAAAATTAATATTGGAGTCCTGGTGTGGCACTTGTAGGATAAAGCACTAGGCTGCAAGATCTGTTTGAACCATATGTTGGTGGTTCAAACTTATCAGCTGCTCCTTGGAAACCCTATACAAGGTTGCTATGAGTCAAAACTGATTCAATGGCACTTAATAACAACAACAATTCCAGTATTCATTTTCTGCTTAGCATGAAGACTCCATTTTCGTGAGAATGGCTGATTCATATTTGGTTATTTGGAAGAAAAGATCATGTTAATTTTTGTTTATGGTAAGATATTTTTAAAGACATTTCCCTATTGCCATATTAAAGTGTGAGAGAACATACTTCAGGAAATTTCCACTCATTGACCTGTTTTGTATAAAGCACTGTCTAATAAAGAGACAGTGCTTATATGCTATCCTTTTTGCTATGACTAACACACAAGACAAGTTGAATTATCTTTAAAAAACAAAAGGAATTTTCTAGCATATCTAACTGAAGGAATGCGTGGGTGGTGCAAATGGTTAAGCACTTAGCTGCCAATCAAAAGGCTGGAGGTTCAAGTCTTTCCATTGACACGTACCTCAAAAGAAAGGCCTGGCATTATAAGCTGGACAATCAACCACTGAAAACCCTATGGAGCACAGTTCCACTCTGTTACACAAGGGGTCAGAACTGACTCAACAGCTACTGGTTTGGATTTTCCTGAAAAGTCTATACACTTCAAGCTTGATCTATTAGCTTAATGTCGCATTTGAGTTGTGGTATTAGACTTCCAAAAGAACAAAGAAATCTGTGTTTGGAAAAGAACAACCAGAGTGCTCCTTAGAAGCCAGAATGGTGAATCTTTGTCTCTCACACTTCAGACATATTATCAGGAGAGAGCAGTCTCTGGACTGTAAATTGGACGGTTAGTGAAAAAGAGGAAAACTCCTAATGAGATGGATTGGCACAGTGGCCCAAGCAATGGGCTCAAGCATAACAACAGTTGTGAGATGACGCAGGATGGGGTAGTGTTTTATTCTGTTGTGCATAGGTTTGCTATGAGTCAGAACTGACTCAAATGGCACCTAATAACAAAACAACTTACTTATAAACTATCTCATCATTTAAGTGCCCTTTATGTTATTTAAATACAAGAAATATCAGACCTGCCAGGTTTCTTCCTATTTAAATAAATTTAGTTTTAGAAAATGCCTCTGATTTAAATTACTTAATATAGACATTATTTTATTAATTGCTCAACAGATATTCTGTGCAGCATTGTATGGTTAGTTGTTCAAACCCACCAGTCACTCCTCAGAAAGTCTATACAGGATTGCTGTGAGTCAGAACTGATGCCATGGTATTTAACAACAAATAGCAAATCATTGCATATGTGATGTTCCAGAAACAGAATACCTAGTTTATTGCTGATATATCCTGTTCATTTTTCACATTCGCAAGGAATTAATAAGACGCAGAGAGGTATAATATACTATCAAAACCATTTATACTGTCTCTATCCAGACTTGGATTCTAGAATATGAAAAATAAAAGCAAGTAGAGGGGTCAGGGATGATGCTTCCAATCAGGCTGTAGTTTTGTTTTGTTTTTACCCTATGGTCTAATGTCTCTTCTATTATTTTTATGACTCATCATAAATGCATTTTAAAAATAGATCTAAGTTTTTTCATCTTAAGAGAATATTATTAAATTCTTTCCCCAGAGAGAAGTGGTGATACATTTAGAAAAATCATATTTTTTGAGAGTCAATTTTGATTTTCTCATCTAAATAATTAGCAGGATGCAGGTTTTGATTGGTATAATTATTTCCAAGACCACCTTTGGAAAATAGCTATCACATTCCTTTTGTTTTCAATGAAATAGCATTTTACAAATCTTACATTGTCTTGGATGATCCTGGACTAGGCTGATCACACTATTCATGAAGATGATAAGAAAGCAAACTCTTCCAAACCAACTACTCTACATATATAACTAGCTGCCTAAACTAGGGCAAGTAACTGCACATTTTGAAATCTTGGTGCAAAGGCAAGCACAATATATATAACCCATCAGGATTTTGTGACAATAGAGAAATAATTTATACAAATTGCTCAGCATGATGCCAAGTACAGAGGAAGAGGGGAGACATTCAAGCTATCCTGTGAGGTCCTTTTATCTTTTAAGCATTCTTGTAAGAAGTCCCTCAATTTTGTTTTGGAGGTCACAAAGTCCTTGAAATCATGTTCAGTATTGTCCCAGAGTAGCATGGCGAATATGATTGTGCTTTTTGAGCATAATTTTTAGCAAATGATGCTGCTTTATATTAATTCTAATGTCCCATGACCTAGTGAGATCTACACAGTTATTGTGTGAAGTGAGCATTTGTTTGTGAAACCTGATGGAATAATTTAGGACAGCTGGTGGTCTCCATTAGCATAACAAACTGAAGAACAGCCTAGTCTCAGCTCAACTTTCTTCAGTATAGACTGAGAATTGATGCTTCCACAGTCTGGAAATATATAGGAGTCCTGGTATGGCCCTTTGGGATAAAGCACTGGACTGCAAGGTCTGTTTAAACCACAAGGTTGGTTGTTCAAACTCAACAGCTGCTCCTGGGAAACCCTATACAGGGTCACTGTGAGTTGGAACTGACTCAACAGTACTTAACAACAACACAAGAAAACAAAGAATTTTACTTAGATCTATTAGATCTTCAAACCCAGACAGAGGATGTTGTTGCTGTTGTTGTTAAGTGCTGTTGCGTTGGCTCTGACTCAGAGCAACCCTACATAGGGTTTTGAAGGAGCAGCTGGTAGGCTTGAACTGCATTATCCTGTAGCACCACACCAGGACTCCAGATAGAGGATAGAATAATGTTAATGGGGGAAATTCTGATTAATATGAGTAGACTTTTATTACTCTTTATGTGTAGAATAATTTTTCTGTCAACTGATAACATCATTTGTCTGTTCAAGAAGGTACTTGAACTGTCTTGATGGCCTCACACCCTGGTCCAACATTCATAGGGGCAGGAAGGAGTGAGCTGGAAAAATTGGTTTATTCCTCTGAGAATGTTCCCATCATGCTTAAAAGAAAGTGAAATAAGGAAACTTCAAACAGGAATGAATCCTACTCTATCAGTCTATTCTAAACTATAAAAAACTGGGAACCTCTTCATTATATAATTTTAGTCGTTCTTTGGATTTGAACTAAAGGAAACAAAATTCAAGTAAGTACCAAAGAATTGGATATAACACTTGCTCAAGTTGAACATCAAATTCTGAGTTCATAGTAAATCATATCACCACTTGTCTGTCAGCCTATCATACTGTGGTGGCTTGCGTGTTGCTGTGATTCTGGAATCTATGACACAAGTATTTTAAATACCAGTAGTGTCAACCATGGTGGACAGATTTCAGATGAGTTTCCAGAGAAGACAGACTAAGAATAAGGAGAGATAGCCTACTTCCGAATACTTAATCACTGAAAACCTTATGAATGACAGTGAAGCAGACTGACAAAACAACAAACCAATTGTATTCTGACCAAGTAGCACCAGAATGCTCCATGGAAACCAGGATGGCCAGGTTTCTCTCAGACTTCAGAAATTGTCAGAAGGGACAAGCCCTTGGAGAATAACATGCTTGGTAAAATGGAGAGTCACAGAAAAAAGGAGGACCACCAATGAGATGGATTGGAA
Source organism: Chrysochloris asiatica (assembly GCF_000296735.1). Classification (NCBI taxonomy): domain Eukaryota; kingdom Metazoa; phylum Chordata; class Mammalia; order Afrosoricida; family Chrysochloridae; genus Chrysochloris; species Chrysochloris asiatica. The sequence goes on along the minus strand of NW_006408665.1, from coordinate 5,331,031 downwards.
CAGTGTCAGCAGCAATGGGCTCAAACGTAGCAACAATTGTGAGGTTGGAGCAGGACCAAGTAGTGTTTTGTTCTGTTGTGCATAGAGTCACTGAGTTGGTACTGACTCAATGGCACCTAACAAGAAGTACTCAGAAGTAGTCTGTTGAAGTAGGGTTAACTTTGCCATTTTTAGGAACATTTTTTCCTTCTATTAATTAACCTTCTATATAACTTTTGTTAGGAACCCTGGTAGTGTAACTGAGTATACATTGGACTGCTAACCACAAGGTCAGTGGTTCAAATCCACAAGCCACATAAGAGAAAGATGAGACTTTCTGTTCCCATAAAGATTTGTAGTCTCAGAAACCCTATTCAGGGACACTATGAATTAGAATCTACTCAACAGCACACAACAGCAGTAACAGCATAGTCTTGTTTGGACTCCTGATGTGACTTTGTTGGATAAGCACTGAACTGCACTGCTAACCACAAGGTCAATAGTTCAAACCCACCAGCTATTCTCAGAAATCCTATACAGAGTCACTGTGAGTCAGCATTGATTTGATGGCACATAACAACAACAACAAAATTTGCTTAGGATTTCTGAGGAGTGACTGGTGGGTTTGAACCATCGACCTTGTGGTTAGCAGTTCAGTGTTTATCTTATAGTGCCACACCTTTAGGATAAGCAAATATATTGTATAAATTATTATCATTAAAAATTATGTTTGGTTTGGTTTGTTTTCCCGATGTAAATGCTATTTTCTGGTATCTTTTAGTGTTAAACAGATTATATTTTTGTGATGATAATTTATAGAATGTCATAGATTGATATCACGTGTGTTAATTAAGAAACTATGGGGGGAAAAACCCAAAAAACTATTGTGGCTGCTATTGCCAAGATGTAAGATGTTGGATAATGATGTCACTTTCATCTATTTTTGGATGCTATCAACTAGATTCTGAAACAGAGAGAACTCATGTGACAAAGTGGATCTGTCCCATTGGGTTTTTTAAGCTGTCCTGGTGGTGTGCTGTAGGATAAATATTGGAGAGCTAAATGAAAGGTCCACCACTTGTCTGTCAGTTTGTCATACTGTGGTGGCTTGTGAGTTGCTATGATTCTGAAAGCTATGCCACCGGTATTTTAAATACCAGCAGGGTCAC
>NW_006408665.1:5326743-5328803 GCF_000296735.1 Chrysochloris asiatica | reverse complement strand
TCCTTGCTTGAGCAATTGTAAGGATGCACAGAATATGTGCAGGGCACACAGATGAACAGCCACATCCTGGGACATGCCATTAAGAAAGACTACCCATTAATATTCGGTGTTTTATTCGATTTGCCATTAAGGAAGACCACCCATAAAATTCTACATTTTTGCTTCCTTGTGAGATGTTTTACAGGTCAGATTAGTTTACCTAGTGCCCTAGCCAGAACTTTAAATGACAAGACTTCTACTGGAGTAAAGGAAAATATCAGCCCCTGGGAGGAGTCCGATTTAGAGTCCCAAAAACCACACATGCGTGACATACCAGAATAAGTTTTGTCTCATCCTACTAGAGTCTTTTGCAGTGGATTCCATATTGGAGAAATGCTGCACACACACCCAATTAGCATTGTTGTTGTTATGTGCTGTGGAGTTGGTTCTGACTCATAGCGACCCTGTACGGGGTTTCCGAGGCTGTAAATCTTTACGGGAGCAGAGCGCCGCATCTTTCTCCCACGGAACAGCTGGTAGTTTCGAACTGCTGTCCTTGTGGTTCGCAGCCCGATTCGTAACCACTACGCTACCAGAGCTCCTTTTGGACCCTTCTAAATGGGCCATTTCCCAGAAATCCCTACTTAACTCTATGAGTAAACATAATGTCTTTTCCTTATCTCAAACCTTTTAAATCTCAGCAAAATCTTTGCTCTGGTAGATGGTGGTTAAGTATTTTGTTAACCCTCCCATCTCCATTTGAAAGTCATTTTCCTATAATAAATCTTTGCTGGTATGGAACCTCTGCCGCTCCTGACTATTCTTTATCAGTAGACGGCAGGACTCCTTTCTTGAAGAGCAGGAAGATACAGTTGGCACTTCCTGTAGCAGTTCAACCAACTGTTTCTTGGAAACTCTATTCAGGGTTGTTACAAGTCAGAATCGATTCAATAGCACTTAACAACAAAAATCTTTGTGGAAGCAAATTGCCAGGTCTTCCTAAAAGTGCTTTTAGCGTAGTGGTTATAAATCAGGCTGGGCACTGCAAGGTCAGCAGTTTGAAACTACCAGCTGTTCCCCGGGAAAGAGATGAGGCTTTCTGCTCCTGTAAAGATTTACAGCCTCGGAAACCCTGTACAGGGTCGCTATGAGTCGGAACCGACTCCACGGCACAGAACAAGAGCATAGTAAACACTTCCATTTCTGAACCTACTTTATAGCAATGAATCAAAGAATGCTGTCTTTAAGGATAAGGATTCACTACCATATGAGTTTTACACAATGTATTTCCTAATTCTTCTGTTACATAGTTCATCTTCTGTGTCACCATTGTGCACTATGTTTTGTGCACCTCAGAAAACTTGCTTAATTGAAAAGAGAGTTTCAAACCTTAGATGCTACTTTTCCTGTTTGAAAGTATATTCCTTTTTCTTGTGGTAAGGTTCCAATCACGCTAAGCACAAAGTATCACACTGTTCACATTTAAAGATTCCTGGAGGACATTTGTATTGTAGCTAATGATTGAATAACCCATCTTTTTCTAATGTGTTGCCTCAGGAACTCCTTGCTTTTGTTGTCATCCTTAAGTGCCATTGAGTTGGTTCCAACTCATAGCTACCCTTTATAGGGTTTCCAAGGAACAACTGGAAATTTTGAACTGCCAACCTTGTGGTTCAAACCGACCTTGTAGTCCAAAACATTATCCCATAGTGCCACAGAGGAGCAAAAATCATTTGTGTCTCCCTGGGTCCTTGAAATATGTTCAATTACCAAATTAGAATAATCAAATGTTGTAAGGTAGATGAACTTTTTCTAATTTGTACAGAAGGGCCATATGGACTTGGGGTATTCCTGCTGTCATCCCCCCGCCTTTTTTTTCCCAGTTGTTATTGTTAGGTGTCATCGATTCGGCACCAACTCATAGCGACCCTATGCACAGTAGATGAAACAATGTCCGATCCTGGGCCAACCTCACTGCTTTTGCCACACTTTAATCTTTTCTCTGTTGATAAGAATGTTGTTTATTGGTCCAGTAGTGAGGATTTTTGTTTTCTTGACATTGAGATGTAATCCATATCGAA
>NW_006408665.1:5317931-5325054 GCF_000296735.1 Chrysochloris asiatica | reverse complement strand
GGTGGTATAGCCCTCAGAATCACAGCAATTCAAGCCACCACAGCACGACAGACAGATGAGTGGTGGCCGTTTGGTTTTATGTTGAAACTGTCTCTTTAAATTTCAAGGAGATCTGTGTGCATGCGTAGTAGAACCCTCCAGGGGTGGGGGTGGGGTATCCATTTGCTCAGGTATCCCCTCTAGTTACCAGAATGGAGGTGTGCAATCAGCGAGAGACCAATGAACAATGGACAGATACCAAAAAAATAAAGAATGTCCACACCTGTATCTCTTCAGTTCTGACAGGTGTTCGTGGCTGTTCTGATCCTTTCCCCACTTGTTCTCTCCCAAGATGGTGGCTCCAGGAATAGCTGAGCATTTTGAATTAGAAAGCAATGGATTTCTTGATTCTCCTACAAATTCTCCTAGCTGTAAGCCTTCCAATTCCCTTAAATGTTCCTTTATATGTGGTGCAGAGTTTCAGCACCATCCCGTGCGCCTGCTGGGCCCGGTATTCTGTGTTGTTATTGATGGAGCTCCTCACTGCATGTCTACTTGATCCGCCATCTTGATACAATCCTTTTTTCCCGTAGTGGTCATTAATAGTAAGGTATGATTTTTAATTTTTTTTAGCTTGGGGATGGACAAGATGAATTTATGCTAATTGGAAAAAGTTTAGAAAAAGAGAAAAGCAAAAAAAATCACCATTTTTCCATTTCCAAGAGGTAACACTATTAACACTGTTTTATCCTTCTGTTCTCTCTGAGTTTGTTATTTCTTTTATAGGGTTGGAATCTATTTCATAGTCTGCTTTTGTCACTTAATACATGGCAAATGCATTTTTGTGACATGAACTCTACTACAATGTCCTATAATTGTTCCCCCCTACCACCATTTTTTCACCATTAAGTGAGATCAACATCTTTGTGACTAAATATTTAAACACACCTGTGGGGTCTTGGTGTGGTGCTGTAGGATTAGCACCGAACTGTTAATCACAGATGGGCAGTTCAAACCAGCTTACCACAGATTGGCAGTTCAAACCCACCACCCACTCCTCGAAAACACTATACAGTTTCGCTGAGTCAGAACTGACTCTACACACTTGACAACAATGATTTGTTCAGGAGATTGGTAGCACAGTGGGTTAAGTGTTGGGCTACTAACTGAAAAGTCAGCAGTTTGAACCCACCAGTTGCTCTGTAAGAGATAGATCCAGCAGTCTGCCTTTGTAAAGCTTGACAGCCTCAGAAACCCTGTCTAGAAGTTGCTCTCTCATATAGGATCACTGTGAGTCAGAATTTACAGCAATGGGCTTTTTTGTTTTCTTTGTTTATGATTAGTTCTGAGGATATTCTTAAATAATTGCTGATTTGAGTACTTAGATCAGGACAGCTGTTTCCTTATGGGAGCCATGCTGCCTACTGTACTTTCCACTGGAAAGCCTCACCAGGAGAATTGATGTTATGCCAGCCCAAGTAGAAGCCCAGCTGCTTGGCATCAGCCTCTTAAGGAGTCATTGATATTGGTGAATTTATTAGGATTCAGTGATCCCTTGGGCTTAGATACTTTTTTCTTTCTTTTGCTACAGTACTACAGGTGAAACTGTTAGGGGAAGATTTTACATTAAGTAGGAGAGATTGATTAACATGTTTATCTTCTAGTTTATATATGTTGTTGTTAAGTGTTGTCAAGTTGGTTCCAACCCAAAGTAATCCTGTATAAAGTTTCCGAGGCTTTGAAAATCTTTGCAGGCACAGAAAGCTTCATCTTTCTCCCATGGAGCAGCTGGTGGGCTTGATCCATGAATCTTATGGTTGGTTCACAGTCCAGTGCTTATCATATGGAGCCACCATACTCCCAGTCTGTATATACTCATTTGCAATTAGAAACCTGTCAGATCCATTAGATATTTTAAGTCTGTCTGACCAGCATATCCTCTTACTATGGACAAATCACTACATGGGACTCCAAACTATTCAAAAGTTGACAAACATAGAATCTAAATCAAAGGGAGCTAGCAGACCTTTACAACTAGAGCCCTGTCAGCTAGTGTTGCTTGAGAGAAGTACTTAACCACATACCATAAAAATACTCTTGCCAAAACCCAGTAATGTTCAAATTAGCTTAGATTTCCCCTCTCTTCTTGTTGTTAAGTGCTTTCCATACCTTCCCTTTTCCAGTTTATTCTAGTTTTTATATAGATCGTTTTGCTCTTCCAATACATCAGGCTAATTTCTATCCCTAGACATTTACACTTACTTCTTACTCTGCAAGCAACCCTGGTGGCACAGTAGCTAAAACACTCAACTAGTGACAAGAACGTTGGCAGTTTGAGTTCACCAGCCACTCTCAGGAAAAGACATGTGACTATCTACTTCTGTAAAGATTTAGCCTTTGAAATCTCATAGGACAGTCTTATAGGGTTGCTGTGAGTTGGAAGTAAGTTGATGGTAACCCTGTCTTATAGGGTTCCTAAGAGTTGAAAGTGAGTTGATGGTAAGATGTTTATTCATTCTGCGGTAATGGATAGAATTTTCTAGAGTTTTTCCTGACTCCTCATTATTCATTATCTGTATACAATTAGTGCTGCCTCTACTTTTTGCACTTCCTGATCAACTTGTCAAAAGTAGTCCCATGTCTATCCCTTACTCTTTATTCTTTTTGTCTCAACATTATCATGCATTACATAAAATTATTTCCTTTATTGACTTTAAATAGTATATTTCTGGCATCATTGCTAGAATTTAAACTCCACAAGAAGAGATAATATATCCGTTTTGCTATATAACCTCACCACCAAAAACAATGCCTGGCAAATAGCTGGAACTCAGACATTTTCATTAAAGAAATGTATGGATGTTTTTTGCACAGAGACTTTCTCTAAAGCTAGGCAGCAAGTAACTAAGCTGTAATCTTGGATTCTGCAGGACCAGCAGGGATTTGTGTTCTTAGAAGACATTTTAGGATTCCTTACACAGAATTTGACTTTCAAGGACTTTTTGGATCCACTTTAAGGAACATTACAGCAACAGTCCTGCTCAGGATCCAATGATATTCAGGATATTATTCTCACCATTGGCATGCCCTTTTTAAAAAGATACAAAAAGTCTTGTAGTTATCTGTACCAGGAAGAGAGATAAATTCTAAGGAGCTGGGTTGTTTTTCTTTAGGACTTTGAAATGGATATGACTAACCTTTTTGTGACCCCTAGGGCATATATTGCCCAACATTTTTAGCTTTACAGGTTTCTTGGGAAGCAGCTATCCCAGTTATAGCTTGAGTATATCTTGTTTCCTTGTGTTTGCTTTACTGCACATCACAGGTATTGTGGGATTTTTTGTTTTTGTTTTTTTTTATCAACTGAAGGTTTGTAGTAAACCTGCATTGAACATGTTTATCAGCAAAATTCCCCCAATAGCATGTCTCTGCAGCACATGCTGATAATTCTTAGATTATTTTTCACAATGCTATTGCACATTTACTAGATTATAGCATGTTGTTGTTGCTAATTGCTGTTGAGTTTGTTCTGATTCATAGTGACCCTGTATAGAGTTTCTGCCGAGTGGCTGGTGGGTTTAAACCACTGACATTGAGTTTGCAGTCTAGTGCTTACCCTACAATGCCACATGAGGTCCACAGCATAGTATAACATAACTTTAATAAGCAATGGGGAACCAAAAAATGTATGTGACTAACTTTATTGGAATGTTAACTTTTTGTTTTTACTTTTTTGGTAATCTGGAACCAAACCCATAATATCTCTGAGGAATGCCTGTACTTCCTCCTGTCGAGGACCTGTATAAATATGTGAATCTGAAGAAACAGGCTTCACTTCACCAATCCTACCACCAGAGTTCATTTGGGACATATGTAATCCATATCATTTTATTAAAATCCATATTACCTCAAAAAAATTTCCCCTTGAGTTCAGCATACCTTCCATTACTGAAAACACATGGTATCTGCAAAAAAAATTGAAAGCATAAAATAATTCAGTCATGAATGAGTTAATCCTGTTTCTCTTCTTGACTTGATTGCTATGAAATTCAAAGTCAAATTTATAACTCACCTATAAGGAGTGTTGTTGTTCTTGTCATTGTTGAGTGTCATTGAGTTGGTTCCAACCCATAATGACCCTGTATAGGGTTTCCAAGGAGCAACTGGTGAACTTAAATCACCAAGTTTTCAGTTCAGACTGACTTTGTAGCCCAACACATTAGCCTCAGTGCCACACCAGAACTCCATAAGGAGTCTACAGCATGCATTTTGTGTATAAGCTTATTTCTTCTTTCCCTACATGTTTTTTTTCTGTTCAAGAACCAGGGCGGCACAGTGGCTAAGCACACATCTGTGATCTAAAAGGTTGGTGACTCAACACTACCAGCCACTCAGTGAGAGAAAGCTGTGGCAATTTGCTTCTGTGAAGATTTACAGCTTTAGAAATGCTCCGAGACAGTTCTTCTCTGTCCTAGAGGGTCAGCATGAGTTAGAATCAACTTGATGGCAATGAGTTTGATTTGATTTGATTTTCCATTCAATTTCCTACCCAATTTCCTCTCTCAGCTGTTATTTGTTTTATCATTTTGTATGATTCTTTGTAATCAATGCTTGGAACAAGGAAAGATAGAAATACATTTTAAAATGAGATTACATTCCCCAAAGCATTATGTTATTTTTGGAGCCTATAATTTGAGCATGTAGGTAGAGCTCTGAGTGACAAAGAGCCCTTGGGATGTAAGCAGGTGTTCTGTAAAGATAAGTTGGAGGGCTTTCCTTTAATGACTTGTTTCTTGGACCAAGTATTTAAGATACTCCATATGCTTGGAAAAATTTGTCTTCCTAAGAAAAACATAAAAGTTAGTTTTTGGACATTCAAGGAGGTAAAAGAAAAATCCAGATTGCTTTGAAGGACCAGCCTGCAGTGCAGAAGGGTATAAACACAACCTCTGATTCCAGATGTTTTAACATAGCAATGTGAAGAAACACTCCCCTTTCTTTATTTACCCTTTACAGCAAATACTTTGCAAAGAGGAAGCAAAGACTGCTGATGCCCCCCTAGTTAAGCTTCAAGCATAATAAGGTCCAGAGTTCCAAAATGTCAGCATTCCTTGCAAAGTGTCCTTAAAAGAACCACGTAGTGATAAACATCTGGCATTCTATATTCTAGTGTCAGAAATTATCATTATTGTAATCATGGAGGAATGAAGAAGAGTTTTAGCAAGGATCATCTGTTCTTTTTCTAGTGTACAAGTGTCATCTCTGGTATATTTTTAGCCAGAAGAAACAATCTTTGTGAGTTATATTTATGTGTGTATGTGTACACATATATATTAGGGTGTATATAACTCACACACATACACAAACAAAAGAGAAGAGGATAACCACAGTCAAGTCTTTAAAATTTCTTTAAATACTATGAGATCATTGAATCACCTTCAAGTCTAGACATACATTGGATGGGAAAGTGCATTGTTGTGTTTGAACCCATGGTTGCTGCCACTGTGTCAGTTTATCTCCTTAGTAAAGGCCTCCGTATTCTAGAAATTTAACTCACTGAAAGCAATTCCTTAGAAGCGACCATTTGGATTTTGTTACAAACCCACGGTTCTTATTTCTGATTCTTGATAGTAAATCAAAAGAAGAGAGAGTAAATCATACACTTAATAAAACATCAAAGAAGACACTGCTGGGAGTAACTACCAATACCAGTTCCATCATATCTGTCGGGAAAGGTCTAATGCTTGGATAGTAAACTTAAATAGGCTTGGAGAGACCGAAAAAGAAAGAGGATTCATAAATCTCACATCACAAGAATTTATGCCAGCATGCACTCAGCAAGCAAGGAAAGATGATACTAGTATGTTCTACATACAATTCATAACAGAGAAGGATATATGATTTTGTCCTTTAGAATGAAAGATCTTATGAAATTATGTTTTCAGAGACGTTGAAGTTCTTTATCCTTAAGAAATTGCCTTTTCTTCCCAACTTCAAAATTTAGAAAATTCAATTCAATAGAAGACCAAAGGAAAATTGAAGTGCTAAAATGTTACAGGCCAAGTTATCAAACTGAGACCTTCTAATAAAAGATCAAAGAAATCAATCTTCTTTAGTACAGGGGGATGGAAAGATTAGAAGAGATTCTATGTCATACCAAAGATTTGTCACTGCTCTCTAGGTGAGAAGGTAATCTTGATCTTATCTTGTGAATCATGAAAGCCATAGCAGGGGACTAGGGTCCTGACCTCATGAAAAGATTACAGAAATATGAAGCAGGTCCTATATGAGGCCTTATTTGGAGAACTAAAGCTAATGATAACAATTGGAACAAAGCAAATTAAAATGAGTTTCTGAGATTATTAGAATGTTTACCAAATACTTTTATGGAGGGAATGAATAGAAAAGTATTTGTTCTTCTAGATGAATTAATCACTTTGTATCTTTATTCATGAATCTGCTATTATTGAACTATCTACCATTTTTGTTGTTATTGTTAGGGTCCATCAAGTCAGTTCCAGTTCATAGTGATCCTATGTACAACACAATGAAGTACTGCTGAATCCTGTGCCACCCTCATAATTGTTCTTACGTTTGGGCCCATTGTTGCTCCCACTTGCCCTTAAATTTATCAAGCATGATGCTGTTCTCCAGGAACTGATATTTCCTGAAAACATCCACAGTATGAGAGACAAAGTCTCACCATCCTTGCTTCTAAGGGGAATTCTGTCTGTACTTCTTCCAAGACTTATATTTGTTCTTCTGGCAGGCCAACACCATAACTCAAATGCATCAATTCTACGATCTTCCTTATTCACTGTCCAACTTTCACATGCACATGTTCTTGTTGTTAGGTGCCATCAAGTTGGTACCAACTCATAGCGACCCTATGCACAACAGAACGAAACACTGCCTGATCTTGGGCCAACCTCACAATTGTTGCCACACTTGAGCCCATTGATGCTACCACTTGGCCAATCCATATATCTGGGATCTTCCTCTTTTTCTCTGACCCTCCGCCTTACCAAACATGATATCCCTTGCCAGAGACTAGTCCCTCCTGACAATATGTCCAAAGTATGAAAGATGAAGTTTGGCCATCATGGCCTCGAAGGAGCACTCTGGCTGCACTTCTTCCAAAATG
>NW_006408665.1:5301291-5317211 GCF_000296735.1 Chrysochloris asiatica | reverse complement strand
AATGTTGTCCATAGCTTGTCATGATCCACACAATTGAAAGCCTTTGCATAGTCAATAAAGCACAGGTAAACATCTTTCTGATATTCTCTGCTTTTGAAAATACCATGGCTTGGGTCAGGCACACCTTAGTCCACAAAGTGATATCTCATAAATTTCAGATTGAAGAAGTTGGTTGAAGAATTATTTTATTTTATCATCATTAACTTTAGTGGTTGGTGCATAAATTTGAATAATTTTGGTATCCGTGTGGACATATGAATAGTATCATATCATAGACAGCATTGTACTTCAAGGTAGATCTTGAAATTCCTTTTCAATGTATCATTCCACACATAGTAAACCATATGATTTCCCAATTCAAATTGGCCATTACCAGTCAATTTCAGCTCATTAGAGTCTACAATATTGATTTTTATGCATCCGTTTCATTTTTTACATCATCCAATTTTCCTGTATTTGTATTTTGTACATTTCATGTTCCAGTTATTAATGGATGTTTGCAGCTGTTTCTTTTCACTTTGAGCTGTATCCCATCATCATATGAAGATCCTGAAATCTTTGTTGCATCCATGTCATTAAGATCAAATATCCACCATTAGTAGGACTGAATTCTTTCCCTTACTATTCCAACTATCCTTCAAAAGTCTCTTCAAAATCCTGCATTTGCAAGCTGTCAAGCTAAGTATGAGTTAGGCAAATGTAATGTAAAGCAGAGTTAATTGGCTCACATGAGATCAAACCTTTGATTATATTCCACCCATCTCTAAGAAATGCCACTAATTATCTGTACAAAGAATGAACAGATATTTATATTATTACATTTAGCACCTTTGCATCTTTATTTGTGTTTGGGCAGTTCTTGTCTGGCTACCTTTAAATCTTGAGTGAGATTGCATTCATAGCTAAAATTAGTGGATTCATAAATAGGATAGAAATGATCGTCACAGCAAGTTCAAATGACATCTGTATGTTCCCCTCCCCCCCTTTTTGTGAGCTTATGGCTCAAGCTTCACTTTTCCATAGCACAATCTCCTGGGATTTGGTAAGTGGGTAGGAAATAAGCAACTATTAATATTTTTCACTCTTGATTTTGTCCCCCATAATATGAAGGCAAACTGTGTTTTGATTTTGGTTATGATGATGCTATTAATGATAGTCGTATTATTTTGTAAGCAGTATCAAGGAAGAGAGAAGAAAGCATGAATTCTAAATCATATTCAGACAGTTATTTCATCTTTTCTAGTGATTGTATACTTACAGGTTTCCACTCCAGTATTGTCGTGCCTTTTAAAATATTCCTTCCTTTCCTTGTCACAATAGCCTTGTGAGGGAGTAACTATTAGTATCTACATTTTATACATGGGAAAAATGAGGCACAAAGAGATTAAGTAACTACAAGCTGTGCTACTAGGAAGCAGCTTATTCTCTTCCCCATTAACCTAACTGACTTTGAATAATTCATCCACACCATTTAAACATCTTTTGTCTAAATAAGATGTCTATCAGACATTCTTTGTTAAATTAATGGACATCTAACTTGTCAACTGACAAAACAATTATGTTGCTTTCCATTATCATCTTGTTTTACTTCTCTTATTTATATTTAGCTCCATGTAAACATCTCACTTAATTGGACCAAGATGCATTCAAATAAATGCTTAATGTTTTAAACCTTTTCTCAACATGTAGTCCCTTCTGAAGGAGGCCTGGTAGCGTAGTGGTTTGATGTTGGACTGGTAACCACAAGGGCAGCATTTTGAGTCCACCAGTCACTCCTTAGGAGAAAGATGAGGCCCTGAGTAATCTTTCTGCCCCTATACATATTTATAGCCCTAGAAAACCCAATTCAGGGACATTATGAGTCAAAGCCAATTCTATGACATACAGCTATCTTCTGAATTGTTTTGTTGTTAAAATACTTGTCAATGTGTTTTGAAAGGTCTGTTATTGTATTGGAAAAACTGACAACATTGAATTTTTATTGTCTAATGCTTTCTACATTTTGGAAAAGAAATTTATAATGCATAATATGTCCCTACAAGTTACTCACTACCTTTCTTATTGTGATTTCATCTTAGTAGCACAAATATTTGTAGTAATTCAAATATTCAATCTCAGTAACATAAATGTACAAAAAAATTAATATATTTGCTATGTTTTTTCCTCATGGTCAGGAATTTAGGGATAGAGGTAAATTACCTCCCAACCTCTATAAATAATGATTTACCTTCTCTTGCCTCTCAAGTGTTCTTACAAAAACTTCTGTCCATATTCTATTTTCACTGAGATCATGCTTTTAACATTTTCTGTATTCCATTTCCTATCCTTCTAATGACTTCAACTGGAGTCATTTGACATTTTTCATTCTAAATTTAAATGTCTACAGTTGCTTGCCATACAGAAGTTCAGTGCTCATCTGGTGGCTTTCATTTTGGGAAAAGTCATACTTTTGTTCAAAATATGCTGAAAAATGTTGCTTGTTTTTTTTTACTTTGCTTCATGGTGGACAGTCTCCTGGATTTATTCTTCAGAAGATTTAATTAATTTATTTAACAGATATCTCATTATTTATTAAATTTAAATTTAAAGTAAATTTTAGTAAGATATTAAGTTTTTCTTGTTTATTATTAAATTTATATTAAAAAGCAAACAGACATGTATTCATTCTTCTAAAGACTAGGAAAAATATACCAATGGTAATGGAACAAGTGATATTAAGAATTTTTTTTTTCTTTTTGTAATCTAGCTTTTCTGTATTTTCTAAGTTTCCTTCAATAAACATCATTCATTTTCTTATTTGTTAGCTTCAATGTGGGAAATATGTAATTTTATAAAAATGTGTACTTTTTAAAAAGGAGTTTTTGAAATCCAGGGTTCATCTAATGTCTCCCATCATGCTGATTTTTTGTAATGCAAAAACACAAACTCAGGTCCTCTATGCAATTCCTCTCTGCCACTGAGATCTTTCATATTAAATGCTTGTGCAGCCTAAGAGACCATTGTTTAGAGATGGTTGAAGGCGGACGTTTATAGGCCAACAGTGTTGACATTCTTGGGCCCAGGCCAAGACTGAGGGAATTGTTTTTTGTTTTGTTTTTTTCCATTTCATTCAAAGCATCTTTGAAATCCAGAGAGCTGTATGCTACTTGGAACTCAGGGGCAGATTTGGTGATTGCAGCTGCAAGGAATAGTCTACTGTTTAAAGAATTGTTTTGAGTCCTAGTGTAGTGCTCTAAGATAAGCAATGGACTGGTAACTGAAAGGTCAATGTTTCAAATCCACTAACCACACTCAGAAACCCTATACAGGCTCACTATGAATCAGAACCAATTTGACGGCATGCAAGAACAGCAAAGAACTGTTTAATGCTGTAAGAGAGGAGAAGCACCTATTCATACATGTAGAATTTCAAACACTTTTGTTTCATGAACTCTTTATTGCATTTAAAAAGCAATATCCACTCTATTGGATCATTTTTATGGATGATGAGGCTTCAGCCTTTATATACAGATATTATTAGTATTAGAAATTTAAGCATTTTACCAAAATTTAATTATTTCTTATGATTAGAATCACAGAACACTAAAGATCAAGGGGTCCTTCTGTTTTAAGTTTATAAGGACCCAAAAGAAGTTAAATTGATTATTTCTAAATCAGAATGGGAAATAGAACTAAGTCTCTTGGACTTACGACACTATAGAAGTCAGAAAGATCTAATTTTCTATCCAATTTCACCCCTTCAGAACTATTTGGCCTGGCTTCTTATCTAATGACACCTCTCAAAGGCGTTGTGAGGTTACAGTGGAGCATGTATAGGCTAGCTGCCCTCATCTACTCAAATGCCCAGGCTTCCTGGGGTCTTCTCAAATACTCTACTGAGTTGTTTGTTGTTCTGTTCTTACAGAGGGTAAGTACAAAAGGAAATATGTACATACTTAAATCTATTAATGCCACCTAGTATTTTGCCATTGCAGTTAAAATTCTTCAACTTCTCCTTTTTATAAAAACTGGTAAAATCCCGAACTCCTGCATATCCCACCAGAACTCCAGAATCTGGCCTCCGTCTCTTCAAGAACTTTTCTACTTTTATCATTCTCTTCACAAACTTCATCTCTAGCCATGCCTTTTCCAAATCTCTGGGGCACATAATGTTCCGACATGAAACTCATCTTCCAACACTCATCGGACATACCCCGTCCTTTAGGAATTCTCCTCTGTTTGCTCTCATTTTGCTCTATAACATTTGTGACTCCTACTTTTACATCCTCATTGTATCTGTCTCTACTATTTATTGCATTTATTAAAAGCTATAGCATTTTAGAGGCCTAGCAGCATAGTGGGTTAAGTGTTGGGCTGCTAACTATAGTTAGTGGTTCAAACCCACCAGCTGCTCCATCAAAAAAGATGAGGCTGTCTATTCCCTTAACGATTTATAGTCTCAAAAACCCTAAAGAGCAGTTTGTTCTGTCATATAAGGTCACTCTGAATTGGAATCAATACTGTGGCTGTGGGCTTTGCTTTTGCAAATTTTTAAATTCCTAAATTCTTCAAGGAGTCTTGGTGTTTCACTGTAGGATAAGCACTGGACTATAAGGTCAGTTTGAATTGCAATGTCAATTGTTCAAACTCACCACTTCTCCTCAGAAAGCCTATGGTGGTGGTGGTGGTTATGTGCTGTGGAGTCGGAACTGACTCAGGGACCCTGTACATGGTTTTCAAAGCTGTAAATCTTTACAGGAACAGAAAGCCTCATGTTTCTCCTATACAGGTTTGCTGTTAGTAGGAACCAACTCAACTGCACTTAACAACAAGTACTTCAAGGCCAGGGTTTCAATTTTATTCATTTTATGTCCATAACATTATATCTAGATTCCTGAATGAAAGTGGACAATATTAAATCTATCTTTAAGAATAATTAAAAACAACAGTTGGAAAATTGGTGTGCCATTAAAGGATAAGTTGTTGGTGTTGTTAAGTGCCGTCGAGTTGGTTCCGACCCATAGCGACCCTGTACAGGGTTTCCGAGGGTGTAAATCTTTACGGGAGTAGAAAGCCTCATCTTTCTCCCGCGGAGCGGCTGATAGTTTCGAACCGCTGACCTTAAGGTTCGCAGTCCGATTCGTAACCACTACGCTCGCTACCAAAGCGGATAAGTAGTGGAATGCTAACTGCAAAGTCAGCAGTTCAAATCCACCAGTCACTCCTCAGAAACCCTATACAGAATCTCTGTGAGTTAGACCACATTCAATAGCACTTAACAGAGTCACGACAGCTTAGCCTTTAAATGCATAGTCTCTAGGCTTAGATTATTTGAATTTTGATCTTAGATCTATTACTTCTTGGCTTTTTGTGACTTTGGACAAGGGCAATAAGCTTTTATTTTTGCATAGCTCCCTCATACATAAAATAGGGATCAACATAACACCCACCTCAGAGCTAAATTCGCTGCCTTAGAGTGAATTCAGACTCAGAGCAATCTTGAAAAGTATTTCTGAGGCTGTAACTCTTTATGGGAAGAGTGGCTTGTGGCCTTGAAACACCAGTTTGGTTAGTTAAAAGTTTAGTGTTTATCCTACAGCAAAATCAGCATTCCTATTCACCTCAGAAGACTGTGTTAAGCATTAATTCATCCTTTTTTTGTCTTTGTCTGGTTCTGACATTGGAGTAACTGCTGTCAGAAGGAACTAGGAAGTTTCTCAGCTGCTCCGTTTTTAGGAAGAGTTGGTGAAGAAATACCGTTAATTCTTTAAATGTGTGGTAACATTCTTATCAATGGAGAAAAGATTGAAGTTGTCAAGGACTTCATTCTTCTTGGATCAACTATCAACACTCATGGTAGCAGCAGTCAAGAGATCAGACGACGTATTGCATTGGGCAAATCTGCTGCACAGGAACTTTTTGAAGTATTGAAGATCAGAGATGTCAGCTTGAGGACTAAGGTGTGCCTGACCCAAGCCATGGTATTTCCGGTAACCTCATATGGATGCGAAAGCTGGAAAGTGAATAAGGATGATCGTAGAAGAATTGATGCCTTTGAGATGTGGTGTTGGAGGAGAATACCAAAAGAATCAATAGATCTGTTTTGGAAGAAGTGTAGCCAGAGTGCTCCTTGGAGGCCAAGATGGCTAAGCTTCGTCTCTCATACTTTGGACATATTGTCCAGAGGGAACAGTCACTGGAGAAGGATGTCATGCTGGGTAAGATGGAGGGTCAGAGAAAAAGAGGAAGACCCCCAACTAGATGGATTGGCCAGGTGGCATCATTGATGGACTCAAGTGTGGCAGCGGTAGTGAGGTTGGCCCAGGATTGGACATTGTTTCGTTCTGCTGTGCATGGGGTTGCTATGAGTCGGTTCTGACTCGATAGCACCTGACAACAACAACAACAACAACAACAACATTTGCCAGTAAAGATATCTTTGTGGGAGGTTTTAAAATTACTAATACAATCTCTTTATGTGTTGTCTGTGTATTAAATTTTTCTATTTCTTCTTAAGTCAGTTTTAGAAGTTTATGTATCACTACATAGTGTGCCCATTTCTCTAAGCTATCTAATTTGTTGGCATGCTGTTTCTGTGTATTTTTTTCTCTAAAGCTAGTAACAACTGTCTCGCTAAAGTTTAAAATACTAAAAGATTTGTAATATAGTGTTGACACTGATATTGAGAAATGCATTATCTATGATGGGATTGTAAATTATAAAATGGTGTGCCATTTTTTTAGGACAATTTAGTATGTAGATTCAACAGAACTTGGTGAAAAACTAAAAATGTCTAATAAGAAGGGATTAAGACCACCCTGAATTGTTGGGCCTAAATGATAACAAATTACTCTTACAGACACACAAAAAAAGGGAGATTAAGAAGGAAATCCATTTGAAGAGAGAATAGATTAATTTAATTGTTTATTGTTATGTTTGATGGTCAGGTTGTTATTGTTAGGTGCCATTGAGTTGGTACCAACTCATAGTGATCCTACGCACAACCAAATGAAACACTGCCCAGTCCTGGGCCAACCTCACAATTGTTGCCAAACTTGAGCCCATTGATGCTGCCACTTTGCCAATCCATCTCTCTGGGGTCTTCATCTTTTTCTCTGACCCTCCACCTTACTAAAGATAATATGTCTGAAGTATGAGAGATGAAGTATGGCCATCCTGACCTCCAAGGAGTACTCTGGTTGCATTTCTTCCAACACAGATCTGTTGTTTCTTTTGGCAGCCCAAGGTACTTTGAATATTCTCCTCCAACACCATAACTCAAATGCATCAAGTCTTCTATGGTCTTGCTTATTCACTGTTCAACTTTTACATGCACATGAGGTTATTGAAAATACCATGGCTTGGGTCAAGTGCACCTTAGTCCTCAAGCTGACATCTTTGCTCTTCAACACTTTAAAAAGGTCTTGTACAGTGGACCTGCCTAATGCAATATGTTGTTTGATTTCTTGACTGCTGCTTCCATGAGTGTTGATAGTTGATCCAAGAAGAATGAAGTCCTTGACAACTTTAATCTTTCATCTGTTGATAAGAATGTTGTTTACTGGCCTAAGTGGTGAGGCTTTTTGTTTTCTTTACATTGGGATGCAATCCATATTGAAAGCTGTGGTCTTTGATCTTTATCAGTAAGTATTTCAAGTCCTCTTCACTTTCAGCAAGCATGGTTGTGTTTTCTGCATATCACAGGTTGTTAATGAGTCTTCCTCCAATCCTGATGCCACATTTTTCTTCATGTAACCCAGCTTCTCAGATTATTTGTTCAGCATACAGGTTGAATAAGTAGGGTGAAAAAAAATAACCCTGTCACATACCTTTCTTAATTTTTAACCATTCAGTTTTCTCATGTTCTGTTCAAACAACTGCCTCTTGATCCATGTACAGAGTCCTCATGAGCACAATTAAGTATTTCGGTATACTCATACTTTGCAGTGTTGTCCATAGCTTGTCATGTTCCACACAATTGAAAGCTTTTGCATAGTCAATAAAGCACAGGTAAGCATCTTTCTGGTATTCTCTGCTTTCAGTCAAGAACCACAGACATCAGCAATGAGATTCCTTATTCCATGTCCTCATCTGATAGTCAGCTAGTGGAAGTATAAAACTATAAGCAGACAGTCAAAAATTCCAAATTGCAATTCAGAAAAAAATAATTTTTTGGATCTGTTTATAAACAACAGCTTTTTGAAAGTATATAAATAGATAAATATTTATTTTTTATTTCTAATTTTTTGAGAAGTGAGTATAAGAGACAGAAGAACAAAAGTTTAGAGTTGAACATTGAAGTACACCTACAATTGTTATTGCTAAGTGTCGGTGAATAGGTTTCAACTCATCGAGACCTTGGATACAGTTTTCAAGGAGCTACTGGTGGGCTCGAGCTGCCAACCACACCACAACACCTACAATTAGGGAGTAAAATAAGAGGAAGCAGTTAGTACTAGAAAATAAGCCGAAACTTTCAGAGAGGTAGAGGGAGAAATGGGAACATGACTACAAAAACAAAATGAGGAGAAACTTTAAAGGTGAGAATGTTTAAAAGTGTCTGTTACTCCTTGGATCAAGTAGAGATAAGACTGGGAAGAGGCTATTTGGTCCAATAAATTGGATACCAAATTTAGCTTTAAAGGAATAGTTGATCTGACTGAAAAATGTTAGATTTTTCTCCAAGTTATTTATTTCAAATTTATTTGTTGCTGTTGTAAGGTGCCATCGAGTTGCTACCAAATCATAGCAATCTTATGCACAAGAGAATCAAACACTGCCTAGTGCTGCATAATTATTGTCACGCTTAAGCCCACTGCTGCTGCCACTGTTCTAATCCATCTTGTTGGGAGCAGGGGGAGGGTAATTCCTCTTTTTTGATGACCCTCCACTTTACATATTATGATATCTTTCCCTGGCAGCTAGTCCTTCCTGATGATACATGTCTGGTTGACCTTGCTTCTAAGGCACATTCTGGCTGTATTTCTTCCAACGCAGATTTGTTTATTCTTTTGGCAGTCCATGGTACTTTTAATATTATCCTCAGACATCATAACTCAAATGCATCAATTCTTCCATGATCTTCTTTATTCATTGTTCAACTTTTATATGCATATGAAGCTATTGAAAATGCCATGATTTGGGCCAGGCACACCTTAGTCCTCAAACTGACATCTTTGCTCCTGGACACTGTAAAGAGGTCTTGTGCAGCAGATTTGACTAATACAATACGTTGTTTGATTTCTTGACTGCGTTTTCCATGAATGTTGATTGCCGATCCTAGTAAAATGAAGTCTTTGATTACTTCAGTCTTTTCTCCATCTATATTAATGTTATTTATTGGTCCAGTTGTGATTTTTGTTTTCTTTATATTGAAGTACAACCCAAACTGAAAGCTGTGGTGTTTGATATTAATCAGTAAATATTTTAAGTCTTCACTTTCTTTCAGCAAGCAAAGCTATATGATTTCAAATTTACAGGTTGTTAATGAGTCTTCCTCCAATCCTGTTGCCACAGTCTTTTTCATATAATCCAGCTTCCCGAATTATTTGCTTAGTATACAGATAAAGTAAGTATGGTGAAAGAATCTAAACCTAGTGCACACCTTTGCTGATTTTAAACCATTCAGTGTCCCCTTGTTCTGTGCAAACGACTGCCTTGTGGTCTATATACAGTTTCCTAATATGTCCTGGTATGGCACTGTGGGTTAATGCATCAGATTGCAAAGCCATTTGAACAGCAAAGTCAGCGGTTCAAGCTTACCCTATACAGAGTCGCTATGGGTCAGGATCAACTCGATGACACTTGACAACAATAACAACAATGAGCATAATTAAGTGTTCCTGAATACTCTTCTCCAAAATGCTGTTCAAAGCTTGTCATGATCCACACATTTGAAAGCCTTTACATAGTCAGTAAAGCATAGGTAAACATCTTTCTGGCATTCACTATGAGTGACCCTGCTGGTATTTAAAATACCGGTGGCATAGCTTCCAGTATTCCAGAATCATACCAGACACAAGTCATCACAGTATGGAAGCCAACAGACAAATGGTGGTCAAATTAGTTATTAAAATTGACTTAGAATATTTTAAATTATTTTATTACACAGTTCTTTCATGTCCCAACATATAATCATTCTTAAGTTTCATATGTATAGCTTCCACTAAATATATTTTTGTGTTGAAAAGAAATTCAATATTTTTTTGCAGTAGGTCAATGGAATTGTTTATATATTCTACCAAATATTTATTTCTTATTTAATATGCTGGCTAACTGCTACCAGAAAATATTTAAAAAAACAAATGGAACCTTAAATATAGATATAATTTTTCTGATTGGAAGGTAATATCGGGTGCTAAAATTTATCTTGGCATAAATTTTATCCTGGGAGTAGAGTGTATTAAAATCAGACTCTTATTCTATCATGAAAAATTTAAGAAGCTACATTATCCCCTAAATAGTAACTGTCTGCATACCTGACCAGAATGCCTTCCATCTGGTCCTTGGTTTAGGGAAGTAGAGATGTAATGTAAGTTGAACCAAATTAGGAACATTAAGCCACATAAAAATGTCATTTTCAAACCCTTAGGACATTTTCAGAAAACTGTGACTCAGTGAAATATGATGTGAAGTACTCATTCTGCCCTAGGGGGTTAGGGAGCCATGGCTTCCTGCTCAGGAGGCCTACAACCAACAGGAGCATTGCTGAGCTCAGCTCTTTCTGTCTCAGGGTGGGAGGATCACCAAACAGGAAGCCATCTGCCTCTCAGCAGACACAAACACCTGAGGCTGCTAAAGTAAAGCCAGATCCCCATGCAGCCCTTAGACTGAGCATGACTTCCCTGTATTCCTGAAATTCTATCCCACAGATTGCTCCAAAGGGCTAGAGATATGGTCAGTGGCATTCATTCTTGGAGCTGTATAAGACCTTGAAACTGTAAAACAAGTGGGATGGATAAGGAGGTTAATTTTCACATTCCATTGAAAGTTTAAAATTCATAACAGAAAAAGAATTGCTTTCTTTTGCTAAAAATAAATGAACACTTTGCTGTTCCATTGCAATTTGTTTTGTTTTCTATTTTTCTCCTAAATTTAATATGTGGGTTAATGATAATAGCCAATGGTCCAATTCCAGTCTGACTTGTTTAAATGATAGAAATAGAATTGTAAAATTGAAGAAGTTAGGTTATTTTGGAGGTTCATTTATCATCCAAGTAATGTATTTATTATGTAATAGAAACACTTGCAAAATTTTTGTTGTTGTTAAGTGCTTTTGAGTTGGTTCCAACACATAGGTTCCCTGTGTAGGGTTTCCAAGGGGTGGCTGATGAGTTTGAATCTCTGATCATGTCATTCAAACTATCGTGTGATCCAGTGCTTTATTATACAGTGCCATATTAGGAATTAATTTAAAACTCCAGGATAACCCTCCATCCAACTGCTCACAGACTCAGAAAATCAGGGGCTAAAGCAAGGAGCTATACTTTCTAAGCAAATCTGAAACTGTAGTCTGACAGACTCTGATAACTTTCACCTTGTACTTTGTCCATTTCCCATTAGCCAACTTCTCCCCTTCAGTTAGATACAACAATTGGTGATGGAAAATTTGGGAAGGTGCTAGAGTTGTTAATGGATGGGACAGATAACTTCCTCTAAGTTGCACAAAGTACTGAAGGCTAGGGAAGAGATGATTATCTTTGGTAGCAGGTCTTGCTGGTTGCTGTTGGTGGTGCCATCAAGTCTATTCTGACTTATGTATACCCTGTCCACAACAGAACAAAGCACTGCTTAGTAGTATATCATCCTCACAATTGATGTTATGGTTGAGCCCATTGCCATTGTCCATCATGTTGGGAGTAGTTCTCATTTTCACTGATGGTCAACTCTGTTGTTTTTGTTGTTAAGTGCTGTCTAGTTGGTTCTGACCCATAGCAACCCTATATAGGGTTTCCCAGGAGCAGCTGGTGAGCCTGAACCACCGACATTGTGGTTCAAACTGACTTTTCAGTCCAGTGCATTAACCAACAGCACTACACCATGTCCTTCCACAGGGTCTGGTCCCTTCTAATAATATGTACAAAGTATGAGAGATAAAGTCTCACCATCTTGGTTTCCAAGGCGCACTTCAGATGTTTGTTCTTCTGGCAATCCATGATACTTTCAATATTCTTCTCCAACACTGTAACTCAAGAGCATCAATTCTCCTATAGTCTTTCTTATTCATTGTCCAACTTTCGCATACATATGAGACTATTGAAAACACCATGGATTTGGTCAGGCGCACCTTAGCCCTCAAACTGACATCTTTGATCTTGAACATTTTAAAGATCTTGTGCAGAAGATTTGCCTAAAGCAATGCATCATTTTATTTTTTTAGTACTATTTCCATGGGTGTTGATGGTGGATCCAAGCAAATTGAAGTCTTGAACAACTTCAATCTTTTCTCCATTTAACATGATGTTATTTATTGGTCCAGTGATGAGGATTTTGGTTTTCTTTACATTGAGGTGCAACCCATACTGAAGGCTGTGGTCTCTGATCTTCATTAGCAAGTGTATTAAGTCCTCTTCACTTTCAGCAAGCAAGGTTGTATTATCTTCATATCGCAGGTTGTTAATAAGTCTTCCTTTAATCCTGAAGCCCCGTTCTTCATATAATTGAATTTATCAGATTATTTGTTTTGAATACAGACTTAATTAATATGTTGAATGAATACAACTCTGGCACACCACTTTCCTGATTTAAAACCATTCATTATCCTCTTGTTCTGTTCAAACAACTGTTCTTGGTCTAGCTACAGGTTCCTCATGAACAGAATTAAATCTTCTGCAATACCAATTCTTTGCCATATTATCCATGGCTTGTCATGATCCATGCAGTTGAAAGCCTTTGTATAGTCAATAAAGCACAAGTCAACATCTTTCTGATATTCTCTGCTTTCAGCCAAGATCCATCTGACATCAGCAATGATATCCCTAGTTCCACATTCTCTTCTGAATCCAGCTAGCTTTCCTGGAAGTTCTCTATTAATACAATGTTGCAGTCATTTTTTTTTAGCTATGTTCCACAAAATTTTACTTGCATTTGATGTTAATGATACTGTTTAATGATTTTCACATTCCACTGGGTCACCTCTCTTTGGAATGGGTACAAACATGCATCTTTTCCATCATTTGGTCAGGCAACTATCTTGCAAATTTCTTGGCATAGGTTAAGTGAGTGCCTCCATTGCTGCATCAGTTTGTTGAAGGAATTCTATTTGTAGTCATCAGTTCCTGGAGCCTGTTTTTTTTCTTTGCCAGTACCTTCAGGGCAGTTTGGAATTCTATCTTCAATAACATCCATTTTTTATTGTATACTGCCTACTGAAATGGTTGAACATTGATGATTTGTTATTGGCACAGTTACTCTGTATATACTTTCCTTCTTCTATTAATGCTTTCTGCATCATTCGATATTTTGTCCATAGAATCCTTTAATATTTCAGGTCCAGATTTGAATGTTTTTTTCAGTTCATTCCACTTGATAAGTGCTGAACATGTTCTTTCCTTTTGTTTTTTTGACTCAAGTTCTTTGCACATGTCATTATAATAGTTTGCTTTGTCTTCCTAAGCTGCCCTTTGAAAATTTCTGTTCAGCTCTTGACTTACTCATTTCTTTCATTCACTTTAGCCTGTCTATGCTGGACAACAAATTTCACAGTCTCCTCTGACATCCATTTTTGCCTTTTTTTCTTTCCTTTCCTATCTTTAAAATGACTTTTTGCTTTCTTTCTATCTGATTTTCATGATATCATCCCCAGTTCTTCTGGTCTTTGGTCATTTATCTCTAATGCATCAAATCTATTCTTGAAACGGTCTCTAAATTCAGGTTGGATATGCTTAAGATCATATTTTGACTACCATGGATTTCTCTTTTCATCTTCAAGTTGAACCTGCATGTGAGTAATTGACTGCTTCTTTCACAATCTGCCCCTGGCCTTGTTTTGACTGGTTATATTGTGTTTTTCCATTATCTCTTCCCTCAGATGTAGTCAGTTTGATTCCTATGTATACCATCTGGTGAAGTCCATGTGTATAGTCAGTCACCTTTTATGCTGTCTAATGCAGGTATTCACAATGAATAAGTCATTGGTTTTGCAAAATGCTACCATTTGGTCTCCAGCATCATTTCTATTGCCAAAGCCATATCTTCCAACTACTGATCCTTCTTTTTTGTTTCCAACCTTCGCATTCCAATCACCAGAAATTATCAACAAATCTTGATTGCATGGTTGATAAATTTCATACTGAAGTTGTTGGAAGAATTTCTCAACTTCATTATCATTGGATTTAGTGGTTGGTGCATAAATTTAAATAATAGTGGTATTAACTGGACTTCCTTCTAGGTGCATGGATATTATCCTATCACAAACAGTATTGTACTTCAGGATAGATATTTGAATGTTCATTTTAATGATGAATGCAATGGCATTCTTTATCAATTTGTCATTCCCAGCATTGTAAACTCATTATAAAATCATAATTGATTCTAAATTATCAATACCAGTTCATTTTAGCTCACTAATGCCTCGGATATTTATTTTTATGCATTTAATTTCATTTTGAAAACGTCCAATTTTTTTTAAAACTTTTTTATTGTGAATTGAGTGAAGTTTAAAGACAGATCATCAGTTTTACATTCAACAAATTTACATTCAACAAATTCAACAACTTTGCTTCATCTCAGTGATTGCTATCCTCTCTATGCAATAACTGATGTCCTGCTTACCAATTTACAAATACCGTCTTTCAAACCCTTATATATTTGTGGGATATATAAGTATATATATATTTATATATTCCACTCTCCCTACCATACCCATTCAGCCTGTGTTTCTGTGTATGTATCTACACATAGAATACTGTTGTTCCAAGACTGTATATATCACCATTTACCTCTATTCCATTTAACTCTTGACTGTCTACCTGTGTATTCACCTATCTTCATCATTCTTTTGCCAACCTTCCTCTTCTTGTTTTATTGCCCTCCCCTTTCTTGTATATTAACCTCCCCATCACCTGATTTAACATGCGTCTATCTTCTAGCCAGTAAATTACTCTCCCTTCCCTCCCACCCCTGGTAACCATCAAAGAATGCTTCTTGTAGTTTGAAAACCTCTTATTGAGTTTTTACAATAGTGATATCATATAATATTTGTCCTTTTATGATTGACTTATTTCACACAGCATATTGTCTTCCAGGTTCATCCATGTTCTGAAGTGTTTCACAGATACATTGTTATTCTTCAACACTGAGTAGTACTCTTATGTGTTTGAACCAAAGTTTGTTTATCCACTATTCCATTCATGGGCACTTAGGCTATCTTTATCTTATTGCTATTGTAAATAGTGCTGTGATGAACTTTGATGTGCATATATCTACTCATGTCCTGGTTCATATTTCCTGTGGAAATATATCAGGTACAGGGATTGCTGGGTCATAAGATGTTTCTATTTCTACCTTTCTGAGGAAGCATCATATTGCTTTACCAAGTGTTTGAACCATTTTATAGTCCCATCAGCAATGTAAGAAAATCCCAGTCTCCCCACACCAACAAAGAAAACACTTTGTTGTTTTCTGTTTCTTTGAACTTTGCTGTTAATGCTAAGGTGAGATGATATCTCATTGTTGTTTTGATTGGCATCTCTCTAATGGTTAATAATAATTCACGTGTCTTTGTATGATTTTGGCCATATGAATGTCTTCTTAGGTGACTTGTCTGTGTCATGTGCCTATTTTTTATTTGGATTGTTTGTATTTTTCTTGTAGAAGTGTCATAATTTTCTATAAATTTTAGACATTAGTCCCTCATCTGATATGTAATTGCAAAAAATATTTCCCAATCTGTGTTCATTTTTTTTTCTCTTTTGGTGAAATCATTTGATGCACGTAAGTTT
>NW_006408665.1:5290292-5297168 GCF_000296735.1 Chrysochloris asiatica | reverse complement strand
ACATTGTTTCGTTCTGCTGTGCATGGGATCGCTATGAGTCGGTTCCGACTCGATGGCACCTGACAACAACAACAACAACAATGCTACCAGAGCTCCTGCAAATAGAGAGAGGTTTACTTCTTCTTTTACCAATCTGGATATTTAAAATTTCCCTTTCTTGCTTTATAGGTCTGATTAAGACTTTCAACAGGATATTGAATAGGAGTTTTTAAAAGACATCCTTGTCTGGCTCCTGTTTGCAAAGGGAATATTTTCAGTTTCTCTCCATTGTGGGTAATGTTGGCTGTTGAATTTGTACATATGTTCTTAGTTAAACTGATGAACTTCCCTTCAATTACAATTTTAATAAGTATTATTATCAGGAATGGGTATCAAACTTGGACAACTTCCAATTTTCTTCGATTTATACTTCTCATATTATGTGTTCTAATTATTAATGAATGTTGGCAGCTGTTTCTTCTCATTTTGAGTTGTGTCCATCAGCAAAGAAAGTTACAGTTAGCTTTACTCCATTCATGTCATCGCATTCAAGTCTACTTTAAGGAGGTAGTACTTCCCCAGTCATATTTTCCAACCTGATGGGCTCATCTTCCAGCACTATATCTGACAATATTTTGCTGATATTCAAATGTTTTTATTTCCTGGAACTATATCTAACAATGTTCCTTTGATATTCTTAAGGTTTTCAGTAACTAAACATTCAGAAGTAGTCTGCCTCTCCTTCTTCCTAGTCTGTCATAGTTTGGAAGATCAGCTGAAACCTCTCCATAATGGGTCACCCTACTGGTGTGTAAAAACCATGGCACAGGTTCCAATATCCCATAAACAGGCAAGCCAACACAGTGCTACAAACTGACAGATGAGTGATGAGTGCTTGTTGGTAAGTTTTCATATTTTCTGTGAATTTTTATAACCAGATAAGAACACGGGAATGTTTTTGTTATTGTTAAGTGCTGTTGAGTTGGCGTCAACTAAAAGCAACTCTGTATAGGATTGCCAATGAGTAGCTGGTGGATTTGTACTGCCAACCTTGAGTTTAGCAGTCCAGAGCTTATCTTATGGTGCCACAGAGGGTTGTACTATGCACATATCTACTATAGGTTTCCTTCTAATTGTATAATCAAGAAAGATTCAATAATCTCCCAAAACAACAGAGAATTCACACATTGTTACTTTTGATAAAGTATGGCTAGCTCATATCTCTTATGAGACTTATTGTTGTTAAGTGCCGTTGAGTCGGTTTCGACCCATAGCGACCCTGTACAGGGTTTCCGAGGGTGTAAATCTTTATGGGAATAGAAAGCCTCATCTTTCTCCTGCAGAGCAGCTGGTAGTTTCGAACCGCTGACCTTAAGGTTCGCAGCCCGATTCGTAACCACTACGCTACTTATGAGACTATTAAAGAAATAAAAGAGACTATTAAAGAGACTAATAAAGAAATAGTAGAGAAAATTAAAATTCAGACTGTTCAAACAATGTTGCCAATCAAGAGGAAGGGGAAAATCTTGTTTTAAACTAGAGGTAGCAATACTCAATAATTTTATACGCAACCAAATTATCTTCCATGTACTAAGGGGTTATAAATGTATATATATACAATGCTAGAAAATATACTAACCTGCACTGTTCTTTTAAATATCTCTCAGTTTTCAAAATTAAAAAGGTAACAATGAGGGATATCATAGTATCAAAGTTCTGGCAATAAACATTGAAATTAGTTCAATATACAGATTATGCCAATA
This sequence comes from Chrysochloris asiatica, assembly GCF_000296735.1. Classification (NCBI taxonomy): domain Eukaryota; kingdom Metazoa; phylum Chordata; class Mammalia; order Afrosoricida; family Chrysochloridae; genus Chrysochloris; species Chrysochloris asiatica. The sequence continues at coordinate 5,295,426 of NW_006408665.1, read as the reverse complement.
AATTTCACATTCCCTTTTGATAGAGACAATAAAGGACAAACATATTCTTGAAAATTTATTGCTTTGTATAGCCACCAACATGTAGATTTGTAAGAATCTGGGGATTTTGTTGAAATGTAGGTTTGATTCAGTACAACTGGGCATCAAAGGCAAATTCTCAACAGAGAGCTGAACAAGAATGAATTGGTATGAAGACCTGAGTCACTTTCTATGTGGTCATCATCATCACACCATCAAGATGGAGTTGAAGTTTACACAGCAATATATGACTGAAAAAAAGGGAAGATATCCTGTTTATCTTTCAAAAGTTTTTATCACATGAGTGAATTAGAGGCACTTCCTTTCTTGTTTTTAATAAGAAAGAGGAAGAATTTACATAGAAATTTTAAAGACTTGATATTGGAACTAACTCTGATTATTCTCTTTGCATGTGATTTTATTGAATTGTTTTTTTTTTTAAGGGCTATTTACTGAGCTTCTCTTTTGCCAATATGCTGATGAGTAACAGAAATCAAGAAATGGGAAAAGGAATTCAGTCACTGCTTCCCTTTATGAAGCGTTAAAAACTGACAGCAGGTCAAATTAAGTCCTTCCTGATAATGTAATTGCAACCTGATTAACGTTGCCATCTCTCCTATCACCTCATTGGTCATAGTTTTCTTTAATATCTGACAAAGTCTTTCTCCAACTATGGCCCAGAGCTGCATGACACTTCTGATGGAAAATAAATAAATGGTTATATGATGATGTGGCACTATAAGATGAGCACTGGACCAAGAGGTCAGTTTGAACTGCAGCAGTTCAAACCCACCAGCCACTCCTTGGAAACTCTATGTAGGTCACTATGAGTTAGAACCAACTCAATGGTATTTAACAGCCACAATAACCAAGAACTCATTGTGGCCATGAGTTTTTTTCAATTAAAGAAGTGTAGTTAATGCCTTCTCAGAGTTTATAGCCTATGTATAGCAAACAAAATCAAATCTAGATGCCACTCTATTTATTGAGCACCATGACTAGACTCACTTGCCAAATAAGGGACAATTTGAGCATTAATTAGTAATGATAGTAACATATTGATTACCTATTGAATGGGATAAAATTCCTTAAGGCCATATTTACAAAAAAGAAGGAAGGGAAAACATATTAATATGGGAGAAGGAATACATCTTTAAAGTAAAATGCAAATTAAAGATATGAAAGATGATGGAATTATCAAATCATTATTTAGCAACCATTTTCATAATAACTGATTCAGAGAATAGTTATCAATTGATGCAGGACTATGTGTAAAAAGTTTTACAAGTAGAAAAAATTATGTATAGTCTCAAAGTAGCTCCCTCCAAATTACTTATTAATTTCATTAATTAATTTCCAGTGGAAAACCAGGCAAATACTAATTTAAGCAAATAATCAGAGTTAATACCACGATTAGTGGAGTAAAGCAACATTCTGTTTCCCTTGTTATAATGCATATAAAAGGCTTGATGAAACTTTTATTAAATTCTTGCCAAATATACATAATCTGAATCAAATCATAGAGCAACATCAGTAAAAACATAAGCTTATAGAGGATCCACCAAAAAAAAAAAAAAAATTCCTGCAACTTTTCAAAACAAAAAAACCCTGAAATTAAAACAAAAACAAAACCCCACACATCTTTCTGTTATGGTGGCTAGTGTTTTATTATAGTGTTAGAAGCTATGCCACTGGTGCTTCAAATACCCGCAGGGTCTCCCATGATGGATAGGTTTCAGCGGAGCTTCCAGACAAAGAACAGACTACGAAGGAGGATTAGGCTGTCCACTTCAGAGGGATTAGTCACTGTAAACTTGATCAATAGCAACAAAACGTTGCCTGATATAATGATAGAAGATGAGCTCCTCAGGTTGGAAGACACTCAAAATATGACTGAGGAAGATCTGCCTCTTCAAAGTAGACATGACTTTAATGATACAGATGGAACAAAGTTTTCTTAACCTTCATTTACTGATGGGGCAAAACTCAAAATGAAAAGAAATAGATATAGTGAGAGTCCCCTCCTGTTCTGAGATGGATTATTTTATACCCATTTTGGAATTCCAAGTTTTTGCAACTACAATGAACTCTTAATATTCATTCACAACGGATTCATATCTTCCTATAAGTATCTTCTCCTTACTCAGACCCATCAAGTAAATAGTCATTTGGTGGAAGATTAAAAGACTTAGACTAGAAGAACCATATTAAATAATTCACTATACCACACTGATGAAGAGCAATTAATATAACATTAAGTGTAAATACAGTTGAATTTAAAGAAAACAAAAATCTTCACAACTGGACAAATAAATAGTATCATGATACATGAGAAGAAGACTGAAGTTGTCAAGGGTTTGCTTTGCCCTGGATCCACAAACAATGTTAATGGAATTACCAATCAAGAAATCAAATAATGTAAAGCATAGGGCAAATCTGTTGTAAAGGACCCTTTTAAGAGGTAAAGAGCAAAGATATCACTTTAAGGACTAAGGTGCGTGTCACCCAGGTCATGATATTTTCACTCACCTCACATACATGTGAAACCTAGGCAATAATTAAGGAAAATTGAAGAATAATTAATAATTTTAAAATATTGAATATGTCATGGACTGACAGTAGAACAAACAAGTCTATCTCAGAAGAAGTAAAACCAGAATGCTCCTTAAATGTAAAGATGATGAGTTCACGTCTCTCCAAGTTGGACTTGTTACCAGAAGGGAACTGTCACTGGAAATGGAATCATGCTTGGTAAAGTAAGAGGTCAGCAAAATAGATGAAAACCCACCAAAGAGATGGGTAAACACAATGACTGCAACAATGATCTTAAGCATAATAACTGTGAGGATGGGGAAGGACTGGGCAGTGTTTAATTCTGTTGTGCATAGGTTTGCTGTGAGTCAGAACTAACTTAGTGGCACCTAACAATACGAAGTTTTCAAAAGTATAAAAAGTTTTTTTTTTTTTTTTTAATGAAAGGGGTAACAAGTTGTCCTAACATACAAGAAACTGAGGTGACAGGATGTCTGTTAGTATCACATGCATGTAAACTTTTGCTGAAGATAATTTTTAAAAAACAACTGAAAGCATATATTGGCAGAGAACTGCTGGAAATGCACGTCAGATTCAGAAGAGGATGTGGGATTAGAAATACCATTGCTGACCTCAGATTGATTTTGGCTGAAAACAGAGAATACCAGAGAGATGTTTACTGTGTTTTATTGACAATAAAAGATATAGATGAGTGAGCACCTCCAGTGCTGGATCAGTTTGTTGATAGATTTCTATTTGTATTCCTTAAATTTTTAGAGCCTAGTTTTTGCTAATGCTTTCAGTGCAGCTTGGACTTCTTAATTCACTACAATTGGTTTATAGCATATGCTTTTTTTTTTTTTTTTTTTAACTTTTTATTGTGAATTGAGTGAAGGTTTACAGAGCAGATCATCAGTTTTACATTCAACAAATCACATACTTTGTTTCATTCTATGGTTGGAAACCCCTACATGCACCAACAGCCAACAACATTTACCTATATTACTCTAACCACTGCATTCCTCCCTGTGTCTCCCGTCATCCTCATCTTTCATCTGCCTACCTTCCTTTTTTGTATATTACATGGTCCATCATCCATTCTATTGGGTATCTACCCTCTAGTACAGGTATCATTTCCTCCCCCCTCAAAACCATCATAGATTGTTTCTTTTACCAAGGAAATTCTCCCTCCTCTTTTTTTTTCTTTGCTGTACAAAACCAAAACAAAGCGACAAACACACACACCCCCAAAATGCAGGGATAATCGCTTAAACAACCACAGGGCATATTCTGGAAGCCAGTCTCTTGGCCACCAGCACGCAAACTTTTTTTTTTTTCTCATGAGTCTAGAGTCCTCAGCTGCACAGTCTCGCCATGCCATCACCTCTGTATCCATCTCTATTGTCACTGCTTCTCAAGTTAAGGTTACACATTCAGCTTATGCTCTTCTCTCTTGTTGGTCCTAGGGTCTTCTGTTCCTGGAATGCAACATTAACTACTCCCCCCTTTTTGTTACACAACCTCTACCTTTACAGTTGTGACAATCACAATTAGGTATGATAGTAACTACTCACTACTGAATCCATGAATCCCATCCCCATCCAGACCTATCTAGACACGAGGAAAACTGCTAAGTGGGAATTCTACCTTCCCCTGCACACTCTGAAATTAAATTCCCTCTTGAAAACTTGTAAGCCAGCCACTCTGTACCTTTATAATATCCCCCTCCCACCCTATTTTAGGTAGCTAATGTCTAAATTGCCCATCCCTATCAACCATGTGTACAGAGGGGATAGGTTTGATCCTTGATGTGAAGACTCCTTCCCTCTCAGTTGGTATTTTGGCTACTGCATCCATAAATATAAGGAGCTCTGGTAGCATAGAGGTTACGAGTTGGGCTGCTAACCTCAAGGTCAGTGGTTCAAAACAACCAGCAGTTCCATGGGAGAAAGATGAAGCTTTCTGCTCCTGTAAAGATTTACAGCCTCAGAAACCCTATACAGGGTTGCTATGAGTTAGAACTGACCCCACAGCACACCACCACCACGACCACCACATTAATAAGTGTAAGTCAAATTCATAACATTGTAACAATTTACACTTGCTTTCTTTATCTTCCTGTGGTTGAGTTCTGATCATCAAGCCAACAGAGTTAGGTCAAATGGATGCTATCTAAAAGTTTGGGCATTCTTATGTGTCTCCCCTCATTTCATATTAGCTGGACGCTCATTCTCAACTCTAGCCCTCTTTGACTAGGTCCTTGTCCATAGGCTAAGGTGTCCTCAAGTGTCACTACACTTCAGACTAACTAACCCTTACTCTTTTCTCACATTTCAAGGTCCATGGGAGTCTATGGAATGTGATCAAACTCAGCCCATATCTTCATTGCTGCCTTTCCCCAATTTCCATTCACAAGTAGACCAACATGGTCACCAGCAAGCTTACATGCCTGCTCCTGTGCTTCCTTTGAGTTTCAGTCTTGGAGAGGGATTTGACCTAAAAGGATTTGTTTGCTTGTCTTGATAGCTCCCCGCTAAACAACTTGCTTGTCCTTGTAGTAGTCAGTCAGACTTTTTTTTTTTTT
>NW_006408665.1:5289368-5290192 GCF_000296735.1 Chrysochloris asiatica | reverse complement strand
TTTTTTTTTTTTTTACACATTTTCACCTCCTTGACTGTGCAGTAAATTTTGAGATCAGGGAATGGGAGACCTTCAACTTTGTTCTTCTTAAGCAGTGCTTTGCTTATATAAGTTCTCTTTCTTTTCTAAATAAAGTTAGTGATCATTTTTATTCCATCTTTTTAAAGAATGATGTTGGAATCTGGATAGGGGATAGCTGTAGATTGCTTTGTGTGGTGTTGACATTTTCACAATGTTTTGTCTTCCTATTCATGAGCATGGTATATCTTCCATAGGTGTGAATCTCGTTTGGTATCTTATAATAATATTGTGTAGTTTTCTTTGAATATGTATTTTGTTTCTCTGGTTAGATATATTCCTAAGCATTTCCTCTTTGGGTGGCTATTGTAAATTGTATTGTTTTCCTAATTTTCTTTTCAGAACTGTCTTTATTAGTGTATAATTATGCAACAGAATTTTTGTATATTAATCTTGTACCCTTACACGTTGTTGAATTTTTCAATGCATTTCAGTAACTTTCTTGCTGAGTCTTTGAGATTTTCTATGTGTTGGATGATATCATCTGCAAATTGTTGTTGTTGTTAAGTGCCATCAAGTCGGTTCCGACCCATAGCGACCCTGTACAGGGTTTCTGAGGGTGTAAATCCTTACGGGAATAGAAAGCCTCATCTTTCTCCCATGGAGCAGCTGGTAGTTTTGAATCGCTGACCTTAAGGTTCGCAGCCCGATTCGTGCTGTGGTGGTTTGGGTTGCTGTGATTCTGAGGGCTATGCCACCGGTGTTTTAAATAACCAGCAGGGTCACCCATGGTGGAAAGGTTTCAG
>NW_006408665.1:5285740-5289268 GCF_000296735.1 Chrysochloris asiatica | reverse complement strand
TATTCCTTAAATTTTTAGAGCCTAGTTTTTGCTAATGCTTTCAGTGCAGCTTGGACTTCTTAATTCACTACAATTGGTTTATAGCATATGCTTTTAACTTTTTATTGTGAATTGAGTGAAGGTTTACAGAGCAGATCATCAGTTTTACATTCAACAAATCACATACTTTGTTTCATTCTATGGTTGGAAACCCCTACATGCACCAACAGCCAACAACATTTACCTATATTACTCTAACCACTGCATTCCTCCCTGTGTCTCCCGTCATCCTCATCTTTCATCTGCCTACCTTCCTTTTTTGTATATTACATGGTCCATCATCCATTCTATTGGGTATCTACCCTCTAGTACAGGTATCATTTCCTCCCCCCTCAAAACCATCATAGATTGTTTCTTTTACCAAGGAAATTCTCCCTCCTCTTTTTTTTTCTTTGCTGTACAAAACCAAAACAAAGCGACAAACACACACACCCCCAAAATGCAGGGATAATCGCTTAAACAACCACAGGGCATATTCTGGAAGCCAGTCTCTTGGCCACCAGCACGCAAACTTTTTTTTTTTTCTCATGAGTCTAGAGTCCTCAGCTGCACAGTCTCGCCATGCCATCACCTCTGTATCCATCTCTATTGTCACTGCTTCTCAAGTTAAGGTTACACATTCAGCTTATGCTCTTCTCTCTTGTTGGTCCTAGGGTCTTCTGTTCCTGGAATGCAACATTAACTACTCCCCCCTTTTTGTTACACAACCTCTACCTTTACAGTTGTGACAATCACAATTAGGTATGATAGTAACTACTCACTACTGAATCCATGAATCCCATCCCCATCCAGACCTATCTAGACACGAGGAAAACTGCTAAGTGGGAATTCTACCTTCCCCTGCACACTCTGAAATTAAATTCCCTCTTGAAAACTTGTAAGCCAGCCACTCTGTACCTTTATAATATCCCCCTCCCACCCTATTTTAGGTAGCTAATGTCTAAATTGCCCATCCCTATCAACCATGTGTACAGAGGGGATAGGTTTGATCCTTGATGTGAAGACTCCTTCCCTCTCAGTTGGTATTTTGGCTACTGCATCCATAAATATAAGGAGCTCTGGTAGCATAGAGGTTACGAGTTGGGCTGCTAACCTCAAGGTCAGTGGTTCAAAACAACCAGCAGTTCCATGGGAGAAAGATGAAGCTTTCTGCTCCTGTAAAGATTTACAGCCTCAGAAACCCTATACAGGGTTGCTATGAGTTAGAACTGACCCCACAGCACACCACCACCACGACCACCACATTAATAAGTGTAAGTCAAATTCATAACATTGTAACAATTTACACTTGCTTTCTTTATCTTCCTGTGGTTGAGTTCTGATCATCAAGCCAACAGAGTTAGGTCAAATGGATGCTATCTAAAAGTTTGGGCATTCTTATGTGTCTCCCCTCATTTCATATTAGCTGGACGCTCATTCTCAACTCTAGCCCTCTTTGACTAGGTCCTTGTCCATAGGCTAAGGTGTCCTCAAGTGTCACTACACTTCAGACTAACTAACCCTTACTCTTTTCTCACATTTCAAGGTCCATGGGAGTCTATGGAATGTGATCAAACTCAGCCCATATCTTCATTGCTGCCTTTCCCCAATTTCCATTCACAAGTAGACCAACATGGTCACCAGCAAGCTTACATGCCTGCTCCTGTGCTTCCTTTGAGTTTCAGTCTTGGAGAGGGATTTGACCTAAAAGGATTTGTTTGCTTGTCTTGATAGCTCCCCGCTAAACAACTTGCTTGTCCTTGTAGTAGTCAGTCAGACTTTTTTTTTTTTTTCCTGCTGGTCTTTCTTTAAAGAAGTACCTTCTGTTCCTCTAGCTGCTCCAGGCTAATCTGCTTGTTCTTTCAAGTGGGAATGTCTTACCTCAGAAGGGTCTCGTTGGGGCTCAGATTCCACCTAAGTTTCAATACACTATAAAGGCTCCAAAGTAGCCCATTTCACTGGACAACTTCCAGAACCCTTTTATTTATTCCAATCCATTATAGGCTAACGGTGGGTTTACAAGCTTTCTGCAATCATATTTCCTGATATTCCTTTCTATACCACTCAAGTGTCTATTATACAATAGTAGGAAAGGAAAACCAATCTCCATAAGACAGTCAAGCAGCTTAACATTATCTCCCCTCTTTTACCCATTCAGGCGATGCCTCTATCCCAGTATACCAGAGTCCTGTTTATCCAAGTTTGAACATATATCACTATTTACTTCTGACCCATTTAGCCTATGCAAACCTACCTGTTTCCCTATTTGCCTTGTTCTTCCTCTCCCCTCATCCTTTTTGTGTATTACCCTCCCTTTCCTTGTAAACTTGCCACCACTAACTGCCCTGAGCTATGATGTGACTGTCCCCTAACCTGTGCTTTCCCCTCCACTTGCTTCCACCCCTGGTAACCAATGAAGTTTTTTTTTTTTTCTTCTCTCTCTTAGTATGGGTACCTTTTCTTAAGCTTTTACAATAATGGTCATATGCAATATTTGTCATTTTGTGACTGACAAATTTCACTCAAAGGAGCTCTGATAGCATAGTGGTTATGAATCGGGCTGCAAACCTTAAGGTCAGCAGTATGAAACTACCAGCTGCTCCATGGGAGAAAGATGAGGCTTTCTGCTCCCATGAAGATTTACAGCCTCAGAAACCCTGTGCAGGGTGGCTATGAGTTGAAACCGACTCCACAGCACATAACCAACCAATCAACCAATTTGACTCAGCATAATGTCTTCATTATGAGATGAGATGGTGTGAAGCTTCCTTGTTATTCTTCAAGGTAGCATGATATTCCATTGTGTGTATGTACTAAAGTTTGTTTATCCATTCTTCCATTGATGGGCACTTAAGCTGTTTCCATCTTTTTGCTATTGCAAATAATGCAATAATAAACATTGGTGTGCCTATATCCACTCGTGTTCTGGCTCATATTTCTTGTGAATATTTACAAAATAGAGGAATTGCTGGATCATAAGGTATTTCTTTGCTCTTCAACACTTTAAAAAGATCTTGTGCAGCAGATTTGCCTAATGCAATACGTCATTTGATTTCTTTACTGCTGTTTCCATGAGTGCTGATAGATGATCCCAGAAGAATGAAGTCATTGACAACTTCAATCTTTTCTCCATTGATAATAATGTTGTTTATTGGTCCAGTGGTAAGGATTTTTGTTTTCTTTATATTGAGATGCAATCCATAAATATGTCATCTTGAAGACTAAGGTGTCCTTGACCCAAGCCATGGTATTTTCAATAATCTCATATGCATGTGAAAGCTGGACAGTGAATAGGAAGGCCATAGAAGAATTGATGTTTTTGAGTTATGGTATTGGAAGAGAATATTGAAAGTGTCATGGGCTGCCAAAAGAACCAACAGATCTGTGTTGGAAGAAGTGCATCCAGAGTGCTTGCTCCTTGGAAGCCAGGATGACCAAACTTTTTCTCTCATACTTTGAACATATTGTCAGGAGGGAGCAGTTGCTGGAGAATGATACCATGTTTGGTAA
>NW_006408665.1:5281289-5284720 GCF_000296735.1 Chrysochloris asiatica | reverse complement strand
TTTTCCAGTGATTAATGATTGTGAACATTTTTTTCATAATGTTTGTTGTTTGCCTGAATGTCTTCCAAGGTGAAGTGCCTGTTCATGTTCTATTCCCATTTTTCAGTTGGTTATTTGTCTTTTTCTTATAGAAGTATTGTAGTTTCCTCTAGATTTTAGAGATTAGTCTCTTGTCTGATATGTTGTTTCAAAGAATTTTTCCCATTCTGTGGGCTCCTTTTTTACTGTTTTGGTGTAATTTTTTGATGCACATGAGTTTCTAATTCTTAGTATGTCCCAATCATCTATTTTTCTCTATTTTTGTTTGTGTAATTCTCTCAATGTTTGATAGTCTATGTGTGCCCTGTATTAGAGGTCTTTGATTTGTTCCTATGTTTTCATTGATGATCTTTATAATTCTGTGATTTAATCCATGTTGAGTTGGATTTTGTACATGGTGTGAAATAAATGTCTTGCTTCATTCTTTTGCATATTGATTTTCAGTTTTGCTAGCACCATCTGTTGAAGAGACTATCTCCTCCCTATTCAATGCATCTTTTGAAATGGTTGTACATCAGCCATTTCTTTTGATGCAGTAACTCTGTGTATGCTTCATATCTCCTTTTGATGTTTTCTGCATCATTCAATATTTTTCCCATTGTTGTTATTGTTGTTGTTAAGTGCCGTCAAGTCGATCATGACCCCTAGTGAACCTGTATAGGGTTTCCGAGGAGCAGTTGGTCAGCTTGAACTGTCGACCTTGAAGTTCAAACGGCTTTGCAGTCTGGCGCATTAACCCATAGTGCCACACTAGGACTCCCCATAGACCTTCCATATTGCAATCTGAGGCTTGAATTTTTCTTTAATTCTTTCAGCTTGAGAAATGTTGAGCGAGTTCTTCTCTATTTGCTTTTTAACTCCAGATTTTTGTACATTTAATTATAGTACTTGATTTTGTCTTCTTGAGCTGGGCTTTGAAAGCTTCTATCCAGATTTTTTACTTCCTCTTTTCTTACATTTGCTTTAACATCACTATGCTGGAGAGCAAGTTTCAGAGTCTCTTCTGACATTCATTTTGTTTTGTTTTTTTTGCTTTTGCTTTTTTTCATGTATAATATCATTGATGTCATCCACAATTATTCTGGTCTTTAGTCATTAGTGTCTATTGCATCAAATATGTTCTCGATACAATATCTAAATTCAGATGGAAATATTTAAGGTCAAATTTTGGCTTTCATGTACTTATTTTAATTATCTTCAACTTCAGTCTGAACTTGCATATGAGTAACTGACAGTTTGTTCCACAGGCTGCCTCTAGCCTGGTTTTGACTCCTCTTCCCACACTGTGTCTGATGCTTTTAATGTTTCAATATTCATTATTCTGTTGCTGTCTGATAGTGTACCATAGATATTCATAAGGTTTTCAGTGACTAAATATTCAGAAGTAGTCTTCCTCTCCTTCTTCTTAAGCGGTTTTAGTATAGAAGTTCAGATGAAACCTGTCCACCACAGGTATACCCTGCTGGTATTTACAATAGTGGTGGTTGGGATAGCAAAACTTAATCTTTCATACTTCAAACATGGTACCAAGAGGAATGCATCTCTGGAAAAGGACATCATGCTCTGTAAAGTGGAAGGCCAGTGAAAAATAGGAAGACCCCAACAAGATATATTTGCACAGTTACATTAGCAATGGGCTCAAGCATAATAACAATTGTGAGGATGGTGCATGATCAGACTGTATTTTGTTCAATTTTGCGTATGGTTGCTGTGAGTTGGCTCTGACTAGATAGCAGCTAACAACAACAAACATGGAGAGAATTTATCATCTTTTTTCTCTCTCCCACATTTGTATGTTTGAATATGTAACTAGAAGGGAGAGAGGAAAAAAAATAGATGAAACTAAAACAATTAGGGTAAATCAGTTGGTTAGTCTGAGTAAGGGGTGCTCAGGAATATTTTTGTACTATTCTTATGTTGTTTTTTTGACCCCTAAATTTGAAATTATACCAAAATTGAACTTATCTATCAGCCAACCAATAAACATAATAACATCCTGGACGTTCCCCAGAATTTCAGGAAACAGGGCAGCCATCTGCATAGCTTAAAGTTCCCGGTGATTGCAGTTTGAATATACTGGGGAAATGACTTGATTTTAGAGCTAAGGACACAGATTTTGTAACTGTTATTTTATTTTGGGGGGTTCTCTGAATTCTAGCTAAGCATACTGTTTTACATAGTCCCCACAGAAAAGAGAGGATAAGTTGAAAGACAGTAGTATTAGAACCTAGAAGCACTATAAAAAAACAGGCCAACAAACTTGTTTTGTACTAGGAAAAAGGAAATAAACGTGGAAAAGGAAAACAGTTCTGATATATTTATCAAGAGAAGTTAAAGCTAACATTTGTTTTATCTTTTTTCTCACAGTTTTTCCCCGTTGAATTCTACCAGTTTCCTCACATAGAGAGAAAGTCTTTTACTTTCTGAATCTTTTTCCTTACATTTATGGCTGTCTTATACACTTTGTTCTTTTTTGTGTCTTTCTTGTGAAAATGGCAAAAGTTAGGGAAAATATGATGCTTCTAAGGTGCAAATAGTTAAAGACTATAAATTAAAAATACAGAATTATCCTTCCAGTCCTGAGAAAATTTCAGTCAACTTTTTTCTAAGGAGTATTTTATCCTCAAGATTCATCTACATATCCAAACATTGACAGAGAGATAGATGACACTTCTGATATAATTTCTCTCTGTGTACATTTTAGAAAAGATTGTTTAAATAGTTTTATTAATGAAAATATATAAAAATAAAATATATGAACCTAGAGTTACTTCTGTAAGCTATTGAATTGGTCTGCTAGAACTAGCTTTCTGTAGCTCATAGGAGCTGATTTTGTACATTTCTTCCTAATAACTAGTGCCAGTCTTGGGATTTATTTAGAAATAAGCAATATACAGCCTCAGTATCTTTTGATTTATTCATTGTCTACCATTCTCCTTTTTATCCTTTTTAGAATCTATAAATTTAACTGAAAATATAGACTCACAAGCTACATAAAAACAGTTTCTGAAATTCAGAGAGCCAGACAACAGCTAAAGGTAGGTACATGCCATAAACTGGGACAAATTGCAATGATTCTGAATTTTTTGTTCTGGCATAATAATGCAAACATAAATTACTCACAAATTGACGTAACAAATATTAGTATCTTTCATTCTTTTAATTTTAAAAGTTTCCCTTTCATTCAGTTTCTAGAGTGCCCATTTTTCACAGACTCAAAATTAAAGTTTCAAGTAGTGAAAAAATTAGAGATGTTTAGGATGCCATGAACAATAGACTCTATTAATTAATGTTGTTGTTGTTGTTGTTGTTATGCGCCATGGAGTCGGTTCCAACTCATAGTGACCCTGTATTGGGTTTCCGAGGCTGTAAATCTTTATGGGAACAGAAAG
>NW_006408665.1:5265565-5280414 GCF_000296735.1 Chrysochloris asiatica | reverse complement strand
TGAGAGACGAAGCTTAGCCATCCTGGCCTCCAAGGAGCACTCTGGCTGCACTTCTTTCAAAACAGATCTATTGGTTCTTTTGGCAGTCCATGGCACTTTTAGTATTCTCCTCCAACACCACAACTCAAAGGCATCCTACAGCACCTAATATTCATAAAAACAGTGTGATGGAACTAATAAAAAATTGCTTGCTAAAGACATGATTAAAATGCATGTAGGAGATCTAACCAACAATTAAACAGAAAGAACATGAATATCATACTTCTCTGCATTTCATTAATTAACTGCAACTGTTTGTCCTGTAATCATCACTACTTTTTGGGTGACAGAGATCTAGTGGTACAGTGGTTAAACATTCGGCTACTAACCGATGTTCACTAATAAACAGGAGAAAGATGATGAAGCAGCAAATTTAGTTTCTTTGCAGTTGTATAGTATAATTTTCATTAATGACTAAAGAGCTTTGTGGGGTAAAGGTCTTAGAATGTTTGTTTTCATTGTTCTCAGTATTCTTGACCACAGAGCCCACAAATATATCTCTATTCTATTGGTGGTGGGTGGGTGCTATAAAGCCAACCTAGTGCTTGATATGGCCCCATTCCTACTGCTTTATGGATCTTTCACTCCAACCATTTGGTCTCTGAAGAAATCCAGGAGAAGTTCCCAGAGTTACTGCAAGCAGGCTGGTGTGAGGATTTCTCTGGTTAAGCTCACTTAACACAAAGAAATAAAGGGCTTCTGTTTCCCTTGAAGAAACATATTAATGAAGATATCTATGTCATTATTAGTGGAAACCAACTCCATGGCACATAACAACAACAACATGTATTTCAAAAGTCCAGACATAATACTAGAAGTTTTGGTATATATACAAAATAATTAGAGTGTGGGTAGTCATAGTCAGATTATTAACTTTTACTTATTTTTAATTTAGGGTAATATATCAGTAACAACAATTCAAACTCCAAACCAAACCCACTGCCATCCAGTAAATTCTGACTCCTAGCAACCCTATACAGGATTTCCAGAACTGCAAATCTGGAAGGCAGACTGCTTCATCTTTCTTCCCAAGTTTGTTGCTGTTAAGTGCCCTTCATTTGACTCATAGCAACCCTATATAGCACCACTACCAAGAAAGGAATTAAGTCTTTCTCTTATTCAAACTGCATAAGAATTAATAGATGGAGTGATGAGACCATCCAAAGAAAGTGTTTTGTGTGTTATCCACCCAAAGAAAGTGTTTTGTGTGTTTATACAATGACTTTCTTTAGGGTTTCACCTCTTTCCTTAGGCCAGAAAGTTTAAGAATGAAAACATTTCTCAAATTGTCCAAAGGATACCTATTTCTGTGAAAAATGTGATTGTGGAATTTCCTGAGTTGTGAGAATTTTAAATTGGGACTTTATAACAAATGTGTCAAGCAATTCTATAGCTTTAAAATGTTCTTCTTTGAAAATGTATGTTATTTTAATTTACAATTATGAGCTCAGATAAATTTTAATTTAATGCTTATATTAGTTACTTGTTGTTGTTGTTGTTAAGTACTGAGAATCAGTTCCAACTCATAGTGACCCTGCACAGTGTTTCCGAGGCTGCACATCTTTACAGGAGCAGAAAGCCTCTTCTTTCTCCCACAGAACAGTTGGTAGTTTCGAACTGCTGACCCTGAGTTAGCAGCCCTATTCGTACCAGAGCTTCTTGTATTAGTTACTTAGTGCTGCTATCAAAGAAATATTAAAATGGATAACTTTAACAAAAAGAAATTTATTCCTACAGTTTTGTTATTGTTTTTAGGTGTCATCTTGTTGGTTCTGATTAATAGAAACCCTACATACAATAGACTGAAATACTGCCCAGTCCTATGCCACCCTCACAGTTCTCCTGTTTGAATCCATTGTTGTTGCCATTGCATCCATCTATCTCATTGGGGGTCTTCTTCTATTTCATTACCCGCCACTTTATCATGTCCTTCTCCAGGAATGGAAACTTTCTGACAACATGGCCCAAGTATGAGGCACAATGTCATGACATCATTGCTTCCAGATTTAGGAGACTAGAAGTTCAAATTCTGTACGCTAGTAGTAGGGGAAATCTCTTGTCTCCGTTTCTCTAGGTAGCAATTCTTAGAATTTCTTGGTTTCTAGGCTGATCTGTTATGAGTCGGAATAGACTGTAAGGCAACAGATGACTAGCCTTTATCATCCTCAGAGATTGTTGTTCTTCCTTCGGTTTGCTTCTTTCTGTGTCTACTTTACCCTTTTATAACTAAAACATCATTGGATTAAAACACACTTTTCACTCTCATGACTTATTTAACATAAGAAAGAAAACCTTATTCCCCAAAGGGATTATGTCCACAGGTATAGGGTTTAAAATACATATTCTGGGGACACAATTCAATCTGTAATAATTCTTATAACATCTGATAAGGGGATTATATAATTATAAATAATATTTTACTACACAAGATGTGAGGTTGATTCTTTGAGTATTCACGTGACTCTTTAGTCTCTGATTTAGAGCAAGAACTATTCAAAGTGAGTTTAGAAGGACTTGCAATTTCTAAAGCACAGCAATTACCTGAAAAACATTTACAATCTTGCTATGTTTCAGCTTTATGACATTTACCAAGATGAATGCTTGTAACTATTTCCATAATAGCTCTCAACTGTAAAGATACTTTATTCCCGTTTTTGCCAAGAAAAAGCATAAAACAAAAACAAGGCTTGGAAAGATTCTGAGTCCAGTGGTAGCTTTGGTACCTGAATTCAGAACCACTGCCACTTTGCCATGTACCCATCCCCTCAGAATGCTTCTCCCATTATTATTGGAGAAGCAAGAGTAAACTTCTGCAGTCCTTGTGCCAACGATCATAACTGAAATTGTGGAGGATCTAAAGCAATAAAATATCATTGCATAAATCCATACTTTTTGTTATTGAAATCTTGAAGGCTAAATATCATTAAAACTCAAAACTATTCTTTAATCTGTCATTATTTACCCATGACTTGTCTGTCAGTTTGCTGCATTGTGGTAACTTGCATATATTGTGAT
Organism: Chrysochloris asiatica; assembly: GCF_000296735.1. Classification (NCBI taxonomy): domain Eukaryota; kingdom Metazoa; phylum Chordata; class Mammalia; order Afrosoricida; family Chrysochloridae; genus Chrysochloris; species Chrysochloris asiatica. The sequence continues at coordinate 5,277,360 of NW_006408665.1, read as the reverse complement.
GCTGGAATTATACCACCTGTATTTTTAATGCTGTCAGGGTCACTCAGGGTAGACAGGTTTCAGCTGAGCTTTGAGACTAACACAGACTAGGAAGAACAGCAGATTGACAACTTCTGAATGTTTAGTCACTGAAAACCTTACGAATAGCAGTGGAACACTGTCAGATAGCACCTAAATATTGAATATTGAAACATGATGAAGAACACGAGAATACTGTCTGATAAAGTGCTGGAAAAATATGCCCTTCAAGTTGGAAGGCATTCAAAATGTGACTGGAAAGAGCTGCCTCTTCAAAGTAGGAATGAACATAATGATGCAAATGTAAAGCTTCCAGAACCTTCATTTGCTGATGAGCACAAGTCAAAATCCATTAATAATCAGAATATGGAATGTACAAAGTGTGAATCTGGGAAAACTCAAAGTTGTCAAAAATGAAATGGAATATATAAATATCAATATCCTAGGCATTAGTGAGCTGAAACTCAGTTCATCAGACTGTGGTGGCTTGCATGTTGCTGTGATTCTGGAAGCTATGGCATAGGTATTTTAAACACCAGCAGGGTAACACATGGTGGACAGGTTTCAGCTGAACTTCCAGATGAAGGCAGACTAGGAAGAAGGAGAGACAGACTACTTCCAAATATTTAGTCACTGAAAAACTTATGAATAGCAGTGAAACACTGTGAGCACCAGATTATTAAATATTGAAATGGGATGAAGAGCATCAGAATATTGTCAAATATAGTGATGGAAGATGATCCCTTCAGATTGGAAGGCACTCAAAATGTGACTGGGGAAGAACTGCCTCCTTAAAATACAGAGGATCATGATGACATGAATGGATAAAGCCTTTCAGACCTTCATTTGCTGATGGGCACAGCTCAACACAAAGAGAAATGGCTGTAAACATCCATTAATAATTACAACATGGAATGTACAAAGTATGAATCTAGGAAAACTGGAAATGGTCAAAAATGAAATGGAACATATAAACCTCGGCATCCTAGGTAATAGTAAGCTAAAAAGGACTGGTAGTGATAATTTTGAATCTGATAATCACATGGTTTACTATACTGGGAATGAAAAATTAAAAAGGAATGACATCGCATTCATCATCAAAAAGAATATATCAAGATCTGTCTTGAAGTACAACATTGTATCTGATAGGATAATATCCATACACCTACAAGGAAGACAAGTTAACATTATTATTCAAATTTATGTACCAACAACTAACGTCAGTGATGATGAAAATGAAAAATTCTACCAACTTATTCAGTCTGAAATTTATCAAACATGGAATCAATAATTACTGGAGATTGGAATGCAAAGGTTGGAAACAAAGGGAAGGATCAGTAATTGGCAAATGTAGATTTGGTGATAGAAATGATGATGGAGGTCACATGATAGAATTTTGCAAGACCATTGACTTCTTCACTGCAAATACCATTTAAACAACATAAAAATGACTATACACATGGACCTTACCAGATAAAACACACATAAATAGAATTGACCACAACTATGGAATGAGACAGATCATGACATGTTATGGACATTGCAAACAACAGATATCTGTTTTGGAAAAAGTACGAGAATGTTCCTTGGAAGTCAGATTGGCCAAACTTCATCTCTCATACTTTAGACATGTTATCAGGTGGGACCAGTCACTGGAGAAGGATACCATATTTGGTAAAGTGGACAGTCAGAGAAAAAGAGGAAGACCCCCAGTGAGATAGACTGACACAATGGAAGCAGCAATGGGCTCAGGCCTAGAAATGATTGTGAGGTTGTCCCAGGACCGGACGGTATTTTGTTCTGTTGTGATATTCTGGGTCATTATGAGTCAGTACCGACTCGATGGCACCTAACAATAATACAAACACTCAGAATGATGTTTTAAAAAGTATCATAGAATAAGGAACAGTAGTTTCAGCACTGGAATTCTGTAGCGCTACTTGGATAGCTTTATTTCTTAAGAGGTCCAAATGTACTTTAGATTCCATAACCAAATAAGCACTGTCATTTACCAAGATTCCCTAATGTTATATGCCCTAATGCTTATGGAATAGCAAATACTGCTATGTGTTGGTAAATCCAGTGTCTGATATTCTTTTGTGACTTGCTTCTTTCAGTCAACATTAAATTTTTAATATTTGCTCACATTGATGCATGTATATGTTACTTGTTCAATTCTTATTAACAGAAAGTATTGCTTTTAAAGACTATACCAAGTTTATTTACCCATTCCACTACTTGTAGATGGAGTCCTGATGTGGCACTGTAGGATAAGCACTTGACTGAAAGGTCGGTTTCAAAGGTAAGATCGTCGGTTCAAACTCACCAGCAGCTCCTTGGAAATGCTATACAGCATTGCTATGAGTCGAAACTCAATGGCTCTTAACTACTGGTGGCTATATATATATTTATATATATATATAATTTTTTTTCTTTTTCAGGATTTTTGACTATCACAACACAAAAATATAAATATCCTTTTTGCTATAAATGATACATATGTGTATGAGTTTTTTCTGAATATTTACTGAAGATTTGTTGGGCTATCAGGCATTTTTATATTTGTAGGTTATGTCAAACTATTTCCAAATTGATCAATTTGGAATTTATACTCCCATCAGAATAAGTGTTCTCAGTATTCTGCATCTTTGTTTTAATGAATAGAATTTTGTCCTCAAAAAAGGCATGTTGCAGTTCAATCGCTGTACCTATAGATGTGAACATGTTTGGAAATAGTGTCTTTCTTTGAACATGCTTTCAAGTAGATTAACATGTGGTCTTACCAGAGTAGGATGGGTTCTAATGCCATTTGACTAACATCTAAAAATAGAGAAAAACAGACTCAGAGATACACACAGGGGAGAGATGATGTGTGAAAGATGCTATCTGAAAATATATTTACAAGGCAAAGAATGCCAAGGATTGTTGGGAGTGACAAGATGCTAGAAAGAGCACAGTGTAACAGTTCCTTTCTCAGAACCCTCAAAAAGAACCAACATGGTCAAATTCTGATTTGGGTTTCCTGCCTACAGCACTGAGAGTTAATCAATTTCTGCTCTTTGAAGCCATCTACTTGTGTGGTGTTTCGTGACAGGAGCCCTAAAAAACTAAGCACAAAGTTCATAGAAATTTTCTATTGTTTTTTAAGTCCATTTTTCCACAAACTGTTTGAAGCCCCTTTGTACTTGCAAATCCTGGCATTGATCAGACTTTAATTTTTTTTCTTTTATCCAGTCTGGTGGAAATGTACTTATTTCTCATTTTGATTTTAATTTTTAGTTCCTGTGAGATTTGACAACTTTTTATATGTTATTTTGGTAATTTGAGTTTTCTATTTTATAAAGATCTTGTTCAACTCTGTCTTTTTCTTAATGATTGCTGATGATGAATTCAACTGTCTCTATTTATGGTAATTTGTGTTTATTCTCACTCTTTTAACTGATCTACTCTTCAGCTTCTATGATATTTTTGTTTCACAAATATGTGTCAAAGTATAGATTTTTTTTTTCTTATTTGATCAACTATGGCTTTATTTGAAGGTTTGAATCCAAAAGTTGAGATATTTCTTTCATCAATTCTGGCAAAGTCCTAGACATTTATCATCAAATATTGCCTCTAATTTATGCTCTCTTTTCCTTCTTACACTTAATTAGACAAATCTTAGACTTCTCATATTTTCCTCAATGCCATGCAATCTATCCTTTATATTTTTCTTCTGGATAATTTCTTCAAAAGTACCCTTCAATCTACTAATTTTTCTTCTATTATGTTAAATTTAGGTTAAACATGTACTTTGAATTTTTATCCCTCTGTATCCCTTATTTCTACAAATGTTTTTGATTCTTTTTCAAAGCTGCTTAGTCATTTGTTTTAGTTTCTTATCCTATATACATATTTTTAAGCTTGGTTTTAATTTTGTGTAAGAGATCAAACATATTCTAAATGGACTGATATTTCATTGTCCTTGAAATTCTTGAATCTGTTTCTGTTGTTTATTGCTTCTGCTGGTTCTCCCACACGGTGCCTTGCTCAGTTATTTTTGACAGTGGGTTGCTCAATTGCTTTGGGATTTATTATGGAAATTCACTCACGAATGGCATGTATGATAAGTTCTTACAGATATTTGCTTTTGCTTCTGTCAGGTGGTCTTTGGGACACCAACAATTTGGGATCACTGTAAACTAAATTCTCAGCTTGAGGTTTTTTAGACCACCCATGTGCTATGTATTCAGGCTTCAAATGTATGTGAGGATTGGTTGGGGCTATAAATTCTCAAAGGTTTTGTTTTTCCTTCTATTCAGCACCTATTCTGAAGACAGGCAATTTTCATTTTAGGTTCCTAGTTAAGAAAGATAGCTTTCCAAGTTTACTTTTACATTAAGGGTGTTGCCTTTGGGGATCGTCAGTATTATGGGGAAGGTCAGGTATTCCTATTAGAGTCCTCACTATGTGTAGCACTTGGAATTTTGTATCTTCTTCTTTGAGACACCTGAGACCATAGAATCTAAAGTTTATGTTCATTTATTTTTTATTTTTTTTATATTCTCAAAATGAAAGTCAACTTCAGACGTCCCCTAATTTCTCAGTCCCTTGATAGATGAGCCTTACTCTCTTGTCACTTATTCTTATTAAGAAACAGTATTTTTATATCTTATCCAAGTAGCTTAGTAGTTTTCAGTGCAAGAAGCAGAGGTTGCATTGATTTTTTTAAGCCATTTTATTTGTTCTCATAGGCCCGTTCCATATCTAAAGAATGCTGTCATCCTAGTCTACTCAGGAAATTTGTTCTCTTACATTATTCTATTGCTGGATTAAGTTCCAAAAATGCAGTGGCCCATTCTGCCACATAATTTGCTAGTTGTCACAAATTTCACCATGGTAAAGTACAGTTGTTGTTGTAATGTGCTGTTGAGTCGGTTCCAACCCATGGCGACCATGTATTGGGTTTCCAAGGAGTGACTGGTGAGGTTGAACCACCGACCTTGTGGTTTGAACCAACTATGCAGTCTAGCACATTAACCCACAGAGCCATACCAGGTAAATATTAGTATGGTGATATTTGTGACAATCAGCAAAATACATTATAGAATGGACCTCTCCATTTTTGGAATGTAATTCAGCAGTGGGAGAAAACTGCAAGAGATCAAAGTTCCTGAATCATCTATTAAGACCTGGCTAAGGAGGCATTCTTTAGATATGGAATAAGCCTATCAGAACAAATAATATCTTACCAGAAGTCTTGGCATGGTGCTGTGGGTTAATGCTCTGGGTTGCAAGGTTGGTGGTTCAAGTTCACCAACCACTCCTCTGATACCTTATGCAGGGTTGCTATGAGTCAGAACTGACTCTTGGCACTTAACAACAACAACAACAATGCCTTACCTGTTATTTTAAAAACTCCTTTAATAAATAATTTTCCCCCCATGTGGCTGTTGTTAAGTGTCATTGAATACGTTCTGACTCATAGTGACACTGTATAGTACTTCTGAGGAGCAACTGGTGGGTTTGAAACAATGACCTTGTGTTTACTAGTTCAGAGTTTATCCTACACTGCCACACCAGGAATCCTTTTAATCCATATGAATGTATTTGTCACTGTAATAATGGATACACTTCAATTTCTGAAATTGTATTATTAAACAGAACATTCTGAGTGGCAAAAATGGTTAAACACTCAACTACTACTAGTTGAGAGGTTGGCAATTCATACCTACCCAGAAATGCATCAGGGGACACGACAGATTTATGTCTTCTTATGACAGTCTAAGGAGCTCTGGTAGCGTAGTGGTTACGAATCGGGCTGCGAACCTTAAGGTCAGCGGTTCGAAACTACCAGCCGCTCCGCGGGAGAAAGATGAGGCTTTCTACTCCCGTAAAGATTTACACCCTCGGAAACCCTGTACAGGGTCGCTATGGGTCGGACCCGACTCGATGGCACTTAACAACAACAACAACAACAACAACAACAACAACATGACAGTCTATAGTAGTACTTTCAATACTCTTTGTAAATACCATAACAGGACCAGACATTCTTTCATTCTGTTATACATAGGGCTACTATATGTTGGGAAGTCCTTGTGTGGCACTGTGGGTTAATGTGCCAGACTGCAAAGCCATTTGAACTGCAAGGTTGGTGGTTCAAGTTCACCAGCTGCTCCTCGGAAACCCTATACAGGGTCACTATGGGTCAGAACTGACTCAACGGCACTTAACAACAACATCTATATGTTGGTGTTGACTTGATATCACCTCATAACAACAACATACTTGAGTCCTCACATATATCCCCAGCCCAATTGTTGCTGCAGAATTACAGACTCACACGATCAACCTCTTCATTGTGATTTTGAAACAAGAAAGAATTCTTGGTGGTGTAAAAAGTAATAAGTGTTTTCAAAATATTATGGAGGATTTGAAAGTGAAGAGGAAGATGTTGTTGTTGTTAAGTGCTATCGAGTTGATTCCAACCCATAGCAACCCTGTATAGGTTTTCCAAAGAGCGGCTGGTGAGCTTGAACCACTGATTTTGCAATTCAAACAACTTTACAGTCTGATGCATTAGCCCACAGCACCACACCAGGTCTCCAAAGAGGAAGATACTGCCTATAAAATACCTAAAACCCAAGTGATAGTAAGTGGGAGAAAAGAGAAAAATTTTGAAACTCAATTCAATAAATTCAACATGCTACTATTAGAAGTTCTAGAAAGAAACAATGAAAAAATAGAGAAAATAAAATTACCAAAGTAACAATTTTTGTGATAGAAAAATAAATGCTGAGTTTCCACATAAAAAAGCCCACTTATATATAGCTGAATAATTTTTAAAAATCTACACCAAGACACATGACTGTGAAATATCAGGTCACAGGGGATGCAAAAGGGGTTGGAAACGTTTTCAGATAGTAAAACAGGATAACATTTGAAAGAGTAGTCATTATAGTGACTTACAGTATTAAACTCAAAAGACAAACACTGTAAGTCTGAAAAAAAGTATTCAACAATAATTCATTGAGTGCTGTTTATAAAGCAGACAATAAGTTTAGGTGCTGATAATGGAAAAATACCTATGAAATTCTAAAAGGAAATTACTTCTGACCTAAAATAGAATACTGAAGCACAATAAAGTGGTAAAACTAAAACAAAACTGTATCTTTTATGAATTCTTTCTGGGGAAATTGGGAAGTCTGTGGGGGTGGGGGGAAGAGGAATCAGGACTCAAGGGGCAAATTAAGTAAATGGAAATATTTGTCAGGGAAATTGGAAGGTATGTCCCAGGATGAAAGCAGTTGGTCTCCAGGAGGGATATGTTGTTGTTGTTTAGTGCCATTGAGTTGGTACGGACGCATAGCGACCTTATACACAGCAAAATGAAACATTGTCTGATCCTGGGCCAACCTCACTACTGTTGCCACGCTTAAGTCCATCTATGCTGCCATCTGGCCAATCCATCTCATTGGGGCTCTTCCTCTTTTTCTCTGACCCTCCACCTTACCAAACATAATATCCTTTTCCAGAGACTGGTTCTTCCTGACAATATGTCCAAAGTATGAGAGATGAAGTTTGGCCATCGTGGCCTCCAAGGAGTACCCTGACTGCACTTCTTCCAAAACAGATCTGCAAGGAGATAATAGAACTCATTGAGTACCTGTTGTGTCTGCCTATGTTGAAAGGAGCTTCAGAATTCTATTAATTCTGAAAAGCATGATTGCTTAAAATTCAAATGAAAATTTGTGAACGTTGAAACTTCTGGTAGTAACCTTTGGTATGTAGTAATATTAAAATATATAAGTGGAAATTATATTAAATGTACATGGTGGTGGTGTGCCATGGAGTTGGTTCTATCTGAGGCTGTAAATCTTTACAGGAGCAGAAAGCCTCATCTTCCTCAGCGACCCTCTCCCCCGGGACTGCTGGTAGTTTCAAACTGCTGACTTTGAGGTTAGTAGTAGCACTGCTGGTAATCACTATGCTACCAGAGCTCCTTTTAAATATCTATGTTGTTATTGTAAGTACTGTCAAGTTTGTTCCGACCTATAGTGACCCCTGTACAGGGTTTCCAAGGAGCATTAAAATAATGTAATTAGAACAAAATTTTCCCAATTAAAACAATAAGAAGACTGTGTTTTTCTTTATTTTCTTTAAGCTTAATTCCAAAAATGAAGTTACTGGTTTGCTTTCAAATAGACATGATACTTTGTTTTCCAAAAGCTATTCTCTCCTTTAGGATGTTTTGAATAGATGAACATCAGTTTCAACACATGGTTGGAAAAGCAGATTCTGCTAGGTAAGGATTGAAAGGAATTTTATGGCCTCCGTAAACAATTGCATCATGTTATGGAGCGCATATTTTCTTAAGAAGGGAAGATAACATTTTCTTTATCAAAGCAAGCCAAAACTGTCTATAAATTATACAGTGTCAGTCTCCTAGTTCCTAGAGAACTATAAGCCATCTGGTACAAAGTGGCAATGAAGCTATGTAAAGATTCACAAGATGATTGTAAATTATAAGAGAAGAATATTTTTACCTTAGTGTAGCCTTTGTTGTTGTTGTTAAGTAACTATAGCTCTGGTCAACCCTTTCTTAGATTTTGATATGTATGACATTCAACTGACTGGCTACCAGACACAAGAGATTTCACATTTACTCCCTAATAAATAAAAATCAGTGGAAATAATTAGAACCACTATGAAAATTGGCATTTTTTATTAGTTTTGTGAAAGTTAAAATGTTAGTATTAGAGTGTGAATTTACCAGCATACATAAAAGTGAGAATCTGATCTTTGTAGCAACAATGTGGTAGTAAGAACATAAAAAGTTGGAAGCATTGTATTCAGAATGTGAATAACCTTTTCACCCCAAGAAACCTGAATTCAAAGATGGTTAACCACACAAGTGAAAATACCTTGGGTGGTCTAATTCTAGACATTTGTTCTCAGTGTATTTGGCGAAAACACAAACCCACTAAGGAGTTTGGAATGATGGATTGTCTCTTCCTAGAAGATGCTTGGGGTAACACAGGTTGTTGTAAGTCCAGCCTGGGTGGAGTAATTGTAGCAAGAAGCTTGTAAAAAGGTTCACCATGTGCCAGGTTATATTTGGCCCTTTCTCCTTGAGGTTATCATTAATACAACACAGGCTTCTTTAAACCATATTTTTTCCCTATTCCTCTGACTTCTTGTTATTCTGTGCTGTCAAGTCAGTTCCAACTCATAGCAACCCTGTATAGGGTTTCCAAGAGCAGCTGGTGGGTATGAACTATCGACCTTGTGGTTACCAATCCAATGTTTATCCTACAGCACCACACCAGAGCTCATCCCTCCTACTAAGTACAATAAAAATTCTAGCTATTACATATTAAATACACCTACTGGGGAAAACAGATGTCATGTGATGGTTCTTCAAAAGCTGAAGCACCAAGGAATGTCCAGGAAGGAATCAACATAGCTGAAGTGATCATTTGGATTTTTAGCACCCAGAACTGTTCAAAACAAATTTAGGAGTCACCAACTTATGGTATTTTTGTTAGGGCACAAGACCACTAAGACAGGCTGCAGGTAAACAAATATTTTATTTATATTTAGGCCATACATTTAAATCTGAATGATAAGTAGGTAATCTGAGAAGCTGAACTTTATTAAGAATAACAGAGGAGAAGAAAATCCTGGAGGGAGATTCTTTTGTAACCTACTATAAGCATATGACACAACCTTGTTTGCTAAAAATGAAGAAGTCATGAGGCACTTACTGGGTTACATCTAAACACAAAGAAAACAAATCTCCACAACTGGACCAATAAGTAACATCATTATAAATGGAGAAAATACTGAAGCTGTCAAAGATTTCATTTTACTTGAATCCACAATCAATGCCCATAAAAGCAGCAGTCAAGAAATCAAATAACATATTGCATTGGACAAATATGCTGCAAAAAGCTCTTTAAAGTATTAAAAGGCAAATATGTCACCTTGAAGACTAAGATACACTCCACCCAAGTAATGGGGTTTTTTAATCATTTTTTATGCATGTAAAAGCTGGACAATGAATAAGAAAGATCAAAGAAGACTGATACCTTGGTATTTATGCTGTTAAAGGAGAATATTGGGCTTTCAGGAGCACAAATAAATCTGTCTTGAAAGAAGCAGATTTACAATATTCATTGTAAGTGAGAATGGAGAGACTTTAACTCATGTTTGTTGGATATGTTCTTAGGAAGTGTCAGGACATCATGCTTAGTAAAGTAGAGGGTTGGTGCAAAACATGAAACCCCTCAACAACACCAGTTGAAAGAGTCACTGTAACAATGGGTTTAAATTTAGGAACAATTGTGAGGATAGTGGAGGACCAGTCAGTGTTTTGTTCTGTTAGACACAGGGTCACCATTAACTGGAAACGAATGACTCGATGGCACAAAACAAAAGCAACTTAGCAACACGATGCTTGCTCCTCACTAATGGGTTTTTTTTTTTGCTTGTTTTTGGCAAAGTGAGAACCCTTATTATTATTTATAGATGTCAAACGTTGCACATCAACAGATTCCCAAAGGGGAAATGATTACCCTTCCACAAATTACACATGTCTAGTATTATGTCCCATCATTCATCTATAACTTTGTCATATTTTGGTGGCATGCATGTTGCTGTGCTTATGGAAGCTATACCACAGGTATTTTAAATACCAGCATTGTTACTAATGGATAGTAGAACTTCCAGACTAAGACAGACTAGGAAGAAGGTACAGGCTGACTACTTTTGAATGATTAGACAATGAAAATCGTATGAATGTCAGCAGAATTTTGTCAGCTATGGTGCCAGAAGATGAGCACATTATACATAGCAACAAAATGTTATCAGTTAAAGTGCTGGAAGATGTACCCCTCAGGTTGGAAGGCACTAAAACTATAACTAGGGAAGATCTGACTCCTCAGAGTTAACCATAAAGATGCGAATTAAGCACGTATTTGGGACCTTCATTTGCAGATACGGCACAACTCAAAATGAGAAAAAGCTACAAACACCCATTAATAACGGGATCATGGAATGTATGAAGTTTGAATCTAGAAATGTTGGAAGCTGTCAAAATGGAATGGGATGCATAAAGATTGATATCCTAGGCATTAGTGAGTTGAATGGACTGATGTTGTCCATTCTGATTCCAACAATCATATGGTTTATTATGCCAGGGATGTCAAATTGAAAAGGAATGACATCACATTCATCATCAATAAGACTATTTCAAGATTTGCTATGAAGTATAATGCTATCTATGATATGATAATATGCATACACCTACAAGGAAGACAAGTTAATCCCAGTATTCAAATTTACACAACTAACACTAAAGCCAGTGATGATGAAACGGAAGAATTCTACTAATTTCTTTAGGGTGTGGCATTGTAGAGTAAGCACTAAACTGCTAACTGAAAGGTCAGAGGTTTAAACCAATTAGCCACTTCTCAAAAACCCTATGCAGGGTGGCTATGAGTTAGAAATTACTTGACAGAACTTAATAACCACAACAACAATCAAGTTTGTCAGTGTGAAATTGATCAGACATGCATACAAGATGTACTGATAATTGTTGGTGATTGGAATGAGAAAGTTGGGAACAAAGAGGAAGAATCAGTAGTTGGAAAATATGAACCGGGTGACAAAAATGATAGAATTTGTCAAGACCAATGACGTATTTATTGCAGACACATTTTTCAAACAATATACAAGGCAACTTTACACATGGCCCTCATAAGATGTTGTTGTTGCTGTTGTCAGGTGCCATC
>NW_006408665.1:5257749-5259521 GCF_000296735.1 Chrysochloris asiatica | reverse complement strand
TGGTTAAAAAAACAAAACCAAACCAAACAAAAACAGTTAAACAACCTTGTGGCCCAGTATTCCGTGTTGTTGTTGGAGCTCCACACTACAAGTCTCGCTGCTGCTCGAAGTTCTCGCTGCTGCTCGAAGTTCTCGCTGCTGCTCGAAGTTCTCGCTGCTGCTCGAAGTTCTCGCTGCTGCTCGAAGTTCTCGCTGCTGCTTGAAGTAAGATAGAATACATAAAAATAAAATTGACTACATCTGTGGGAAGAGATGGAGAAGTTCATTATCATCAGCCAAAAGAAGGCCAGGAACAGCCTATATGGAACAGACCATCAATTACTCATTTACAAGTTAAAGTTGAAGATGAATAAAATTAAAACAAATCCATGAGAGCCAAAATATGACCTTAAATATATCCCACCTGAATTTAGAGACCATTTGTAGAACAGATTTAATGCACTAGACACCAATAACCAAAGACAAGAAGAATTGTGGGGACAGCGTCAAGAGCATCATACGGAATAAAACAAAAGGTAATTTGAAAGACAAAAAAGAACAGCCAAAAATAAATGTCAGAAGATACTCTGTAACTTGCTCTTGAGCATGGAGAAGCTAAAGCAAATGGAAGAAATGATGAAGTAAAAGAGCTGAACAGAAATTTCAAAGGGCGCCTCAACAAGACAAAGTCAAGTATTGTGATACAATTTGCAAAGATCTGGAGTTAGAAAACCAAAAAGGCAGAACACATTCAGCATTTCTAAAGCTGAAAGAACTGAAGAAAATATTCAAGCCTTGATTTGCTGTATTAAAGTATTTTATGAGCAATATATTCAATGATGCAGAAAGCATTTCAAGAAGATGGAAGGTATGCACAGAATTCACTGTACCAAAAAGATGTGGTCAGTGTTCAACCATTTTATAAGTTAGCATATGATCAAGAACCAATGGTATTTGAAGGAAGAAGTTCAAGCTGCACTGAAGGCATTGACAAAAAACAAGATTTCAAGAATTGATTGAATACAAATTGAAATCTTTCAACAACTGATCAATACAGGAGCCATTAATTCATCTATACCAAGAAGTTTGAAAGACAGCTATTTGGCCAACTGACTGGAAGAGATCCATATTTGTGCCCATTCCAAAGAGATGTGACCCAATGGAATGTAGAAATCATGAAGCAATATCATTAATATCATATCCAAATAAAGTTTCGTGGTTTTTTTTTAAGTTTTTATTGTGAAATGCGTCTACGTAAGAGAACATCAGTTTTATAATCATCCTATCGTTTCGCTGTAATTATAACAGTCCCCTCCGTGCACCATCAAACAACCAAAGGGTACACCCCACAGGCCTGCCCCCGCCACCCCCGGGCAATGGCAAACAACCCCTTCTCCCTTCCTGAGTCCAGAGTCCCCAGCCTCTCCATCTGTCCACGTCATCGTCTCTGTCTCCATTCATGCGTCTATGCCTCTCTGGGTAGGGTCCCGCTCTCCGCTCTTCTCACTTGATGGTCTCAAGAACCTCCGCTCCTGAACTGCAAAATCAATCATTCCCCTCCTTTTGTTAAAAACCATCTACTTTTACAATTCCAACCCTCACATTCAGTTCTGATAGCAATTATTCACTATGGTACCACAAGAGTCTTATGCCCATCTCCTTTCATCAGCCCTGACTTCTGGGCTGCAATCTTTATTTAATTTTTTTTATGTTTTATTGTGAATTATGTGATAGTTTACATGGGTGAACATTAGTTTTACATTCACCCTATCGTATATCGTTTCATTGCCATG
>NW_006408665.1:5250632-5255429 GCF_000296735.1 Chrysochloris asiatica | reverse complement strand
TGGTGACTTTCTTTTGGGTTATATCCTTCCTGGGGTTTGTTGACCTTGTTGAATGTTTATCTTTTCACTTTTCAGGATGTTAGAGAAATTTTCTTCCATCATTTCTTCAACTATTTCCTCTGTGGATTTGTGTGATTCTTCTTGTTCTGGAATGTCGATAATTCTTAAGTTATTCCTCTTTATGTTGTCCAATATAAATCTTAGACCATCGTCAGATTTTTAAAATCCTTTTTCTGTTTGCTCTTCTATCTTAGTGGTATTGAGAGATTTGTCTTCTAGCTCACTAGTTCTGCCTTCCATCTCTTTTATTCTACTCCTTTGCCCTTTCAGAATATTGTCTATTTCTGATACTCTATTATTGATCATTTGGGCCTCTTTCTGTAGGTTTTGAATTGTTTCCAATGCTATATCTATCTTATTTGATTGTTCCTTTAATGCTCTCCTGACTTCTTCTTTATTTTTCTCAACTCCATTGTAAAGTGTTTTAAAACATTTTATAATCATTTTTATGAATTCCTTCTCAAGCATTTCCAAGGCCTGCCCTCCTTCCAGAATGGAGTCCATGTCTACCTCTAGGCCATTTGTCTCAGACATTTTATCTTGTTTCTGGACATGTGCTGATGTGGTCATCTGGTCATCTGCTTTTGCTTCTTGGACAAGTTTGGTGTTTATCTGTGGCCTTAATTCTTAATTGAGTATGTCTTTTGGTATTTTTATGTTGATTGCTTCCAGGTAGATGTGATCAGGAATCGGGCTTCCCTTTTCACTCTTCTTATTGCTTAACTCAGAGTAACTTTCACAGGTATTGTCTGCCTCCCTGATATATGGCAGTTGGTATTAGTTCTTGCCTGGGTTTTGGTGTTCTATAGAATGTGGTTGTATCTTGACTATATGGCAGCAGTTGCTGTCTCTTCTTGGGTAATATAGGGAGAGAAAGAGTCCCCCAAAAGTAGAATGGGGAGCATACAACAGCAAAACAGCTGCAGCAAAAACAAAACAAAACAAAAAAGCAACAACAACAACACAAAAATACAAAACTAGACTGAATACTGTAGTTTATAATTGCAGAAAATGGAGCTGAGGGAGAGAAAAAAAAATCTTTAGCCTAATATGAGTATGACTTTAATGTCCTGTCTTCAGCTTCTTGCCTTCAAACCTGCTTGAGAGATTTCAAGATCCCACTGTTGGTTGTTATGCTGTACCTCAGGATTTAATTTAATTTGTGGCTTGTTTTGTTTTTAAACTCTCTTTCCCTCTCTACACCCCTGTCCTGGCCTTTCCCATATTTAAAAACAACAACACTTCAGGCCAGCTCTTGGGCTGAGAAAATCTGTGTGCATGCAAGGCAGAAGAACCCACCAGGGGTGAGGGTGGGGGGTGTCTACTCAGTCAGGTACCTCTTCTCTCTAATCATCAGAATGGAGGTGCACTAACAGTGGTGGTGGTGGGGCAATGAACAAATACCAAAAAAAAAAAGAAAGAAAAGAAAATCAGAGCAAAGCAAATATGACAAAGTGTATTTGTTCGAGCTTCCCATGATGTTTTTCTGTGGTGTGTCTGCTCCCCTGCTTGGCCTTGCTGTTTGGTTTCTCCCAAGTTGTTGGCTCGAGGTCGCCGAGCCCAGCAGATTCAAAAGTACACAATTTCTTACTTTTGCTACAAGTTCCATTAGTTATAAGCCTTCAGACCTTTTAAATATTCCTATATCTGTGGTTCCGAGTTTTGGAGCTCGGCCCTAGATCTGCTTTGTCTGGTATTCTGTGGTATGTCTGACAGCAAATTTCATTGCACTTCCACCCTAGCCACCATCAAGCCCCACCTCCGCAAATATAGTTTTATTGAAAACATATTAAAAATGATTTCAGAAGTATATTAACAAAGAACTGCCCGAAATTCAACCAGATTCCAAATAAAATGTGGAATGAGGGATATCATTGATGATATTGATTTAAAGTAGAGAATACAAGAAACTCATGTTTCATTGACTATGCAAAGGCTTTTGTCTTTGTGGACCTTGATAAACTATGAATAACGTTGCAAAGAATGTTGTTGTTGTTGTTAAGTGCCGTCGAGTCGGTTCTAACCCATAGCCACCCTGTATAGGGTTTCTAAGGAGCGACTGGTGAGCTTGAACCACTGTTCTTGTAGTTCAAATGGTTTTGAATTCTGGCACATTGACCCACAGTGCCACACCAGGACTCCAAGGTATACCAAAACACATAATTGTGTTCATAAGGAAATTGTACATAGACCAAGAAGCAATTATTCAAACAGAACAAAGGGATATTGAATGGCTTAAAATTAGAAAAGGTGTGTGTCAGGGTTGTTTTCTTTCACCATACTTATTCAATCTGTGTGATGATCAAATAATATGAGAAGGTGGATTATATGAAGAAGAATGTGGTATCAGGATTGAAGGAAGAATTCTTAACAACCTGTGATATGCAGATGATAATATCTGGCTTGCTGGATGCAAAGAAGTCTTAAAATACTTACTGGTGAAGATCAAAGACCACAGCCTTTGGTATAGGTTGCCCCTCAATATAAGGCAAATGAAAATCCTTACCACTGGACCAATAAATAACATCATGATAGATGGAGAAAAGAATGAAGCTGTCTAAAGACTTCATTTTGCTTGGATTCACCATCAATCCTTATGGAAGCAGCAGTCAAGAAATCAAATGGAATATGCATTAGGCAAATCTGCTACAGAAGACCTCTTTAAAGTATTCAAGAGCAAAGATAACAGTTTGAGGACTAAAGTAAACCTGACCCAAGCCATGGTATTTTCAATAGCTTCACATGGATGTGCAAGTTGAACACTGAATAAGGAAGACCGTAGAAGAGTTGATGCATTTGAGTTATGATGTTGGAGAAGAATATTAGAAGTACCATGGGTTGCTAGAAGAATGAACAAATCTGTGACTGCTCCTTGGAAGCCAGAATTGCAAGACTTTGTCTCTCACACTTCTGACATATTGTCAGGAAGGACCAGTCTGGAGAAGGACATCATGATAGATAAAGTGGAGGCTCCGCAAAAAAGAGGAAGACCCTCAATGAATTGGATTGGCACAGTGGCAGAAGCAATGGGCTCAAGCTTGCCAGTGATTGTAAGGATAGCTCGGGACAGGACAGTTTTTTGTTCTGTCACTATGAGTCGGATTCGACTCCATGACACGTAACAGAAACATAGATCACATACTAAGTCTCTATATGTAAAGTCTACTTTGGACATTGTATTCAATTTCTCTTGCATAACTATTCATGTACCAGGGCCTCCATATTTTTATTATCATATTCTTATGACTCTTTTCCCTGATGACTCTTCTTATCATTGGCATTATAATTATTCTTGCAACTTCTTTTATTTATTTTATTATTATATTTTTAAACTTTTTTTTTTTTTTCCGCCTCAGGTTTATTTGTGCAAACAGCACAGGAGGACACCAGCTCCATGCAGATGGTAGCTCAAAGGGTCATACCAATCCCTCTGTTCTCAGATAGAGAACTCTATTCCATCTTTGTGGGGACCTGGGTACTTTTGGGAGCCAGAGGTAAGGCCTTGGCTGGGGCTGGAGTTGAAGCCTTGGCTGGATCTGGAGTTGAGGCCTTGACTAGAGCTTTAGTTGAGACCTTGGTTGAAGCTTCAGCCTTAGTTTTAGCACTGGCCTTGGACTTTGTCCAACAGAGCCTCAGAACCTTGGCAATGTGTGCCTGAACACACTTCCCCTGCTTGGGATGGGCAATGTAGGCCAGTCTACTGAGCTTGCGGTTGATACCCCTTGGGATCTTAGACTTGACCTTCTTGGGCTTTACGAGAGCCTTGATAGCCTCGGCACGTGCAACCATGGCCTTGGCGTTGTTGGCCTGCATCTTCTTCAGACCCTTCTTGTTGCACTTCTTGGCAAAGCGCATGTTCCTCAGAAATTTGGGGTCCACCCCCTTGAGAGACTTATTGTCGTTGTCATCAGGGTTTCTTGATACCATTTCTGTGCTATTTTCGGTACTGGTTGTACATGGTGTTGTTCTTGGACTTGGCCATGTCTGCACCGACTCCCGCAGCTCCTGGTGCACCAGGGACCGGAAGAGAGAGAGCTCTCGTTTTTAAACTTTTTATTGTGACTCAGGTGATGTTTTGCAGAGCAAATCAATTTTTCATTCAACAATCCACATTCTGTTTCACATTAATGATTGCACTCCCCACAATGTAACTTCATTTTATTACTCTTCTTCCCTGTGTTTTGCATTTTCATTCCTTCTCCTTTCCTAACCCTTCTGTCTAGTGTGCTTGGGTAAATGTTGCCCTCTAATTTCAAATGCTTGACTATTCTATGTTGTACATACCTCCCTAGTGCTATTGTTTCACATACAAATGTGGCTGTTATTTGGCTGAAAACTGAATCATGGGACCTAGTTCATTTGCAGACCTGAAGTGACTAAGGACCATAGTTTCTGGGTTTCTACCTTTCTCTATCTAACCAATAAGCCTGGTCTCTTTTTATCACATCACGTTTCAAGTGTGAGGGAAGAGGACCTTGGGTAAATACTGTGAAGCAATTAACAAAAGAAATAGCATTTCTTTCCATGTTTGTCATAAATCTAGGTCCATGCTGAACTTCACAGAATCCCCTTGAATGAATGGACAATGCTTGTTGTTAAGTGCCTAAGAATAATTACATTGGCTGAGGGAAAAAAAAAAAAAAGAACCAAGACTTCTATTTCTATGTAGTGACTTTATTATGGCTACATTTTATATTTACCCCTCAATTTTGTGGTAATTAGAAGGTCACAAAATTA
>NW_006408665.1:5245106-5249947 GCF_000296735.1 Chrysochloris asiatica | reverse complement strand
AGTAAAGGGATTGCTGGGCGAGTCCTGGTGTGGTGCTGTGGGTTAATGTGAGAGACTGCAAAGCCATTTGAACTGCAAGGTCAGTAGTTCAAGCTCACCAGTCATTCCTCGGAAACCCTATACAGGGTCGCTATTGGTCGGAACTGACACAAAGGCACTTAACAACAACAACTCAATTTTTATTTCTAATTTTTTGAGTCATAACTTTTTACTCAGTGAACGCAACATTTTATAGTCCCATTAGCAGTATAAGAGTGTCCCAGTCTTTGAACATACCTTATGGACTTTTGGGAAAAAAGATATTTTTAAATAAACATAAGAAAATAAAAATAAGAGACCAAAGATGAAGATCAGTATGAAGCTAAGCCAGATTTCTACTAACTTCTTACTTTAAAATACACACACAAACACACACATAAGCCTAGGAGTATTCTGTTACTGCAATAAATGGATAGTCCCGTTAACATTCAGAAATCTTGGAAAAGTATTGGGAAAGTTGGTCTCTGTTTTTGTTTAAGGACTAAGATGTGCCTGACCCAAGCCAGGGTATTTTCAATAACCTCATATGCATGTGAAAGTTGGACAATGAATAAAGAAGACTGTTCAAGAATTGATGCATTTAATCTATGATATTGGAGGAGAATACTAAAATTCCATGGACTGCCAAAAGAACAAACACATCTGTGTTGGAAGAAGTGCAGCCAGAATGCTCCTGAGAAGCCAGAATGGCCAGACTTTGTCTCTCAGTTTGTAGACATGTTATGAGGAGAAACTAGTCCTTGGAGAAGGACATCATACTTGGTAAAGTAGAGCATCAGCAAAAAAGGGGTAGACTCCCAACAAGATGAATTGGCACAGTGGCAGCAGCAATGGGCTCAAGCATAACATTGTGAGGTTGGGGCAGAACAGGAGTGTTTTGTGCTATTGTACATAAAGGTCACTATGAGTCACTACCAACTTGGATGGCATCTAACAACAAAAACAACAAATAATACATAAAAAACACAGTGGCTCTGTATGATAGACACTGGACTGTGAATCACAAGGTCAGTGGCTTGAGATTTCCAGCCTCTTCTTAGGAGAAATATGGGGCTTTCTGTACTTACAAATATTTACAGATTCAGAAATCTTATACAGGATTGCTATGATTTAAAGCAGACTCAATAGCACTTAACAACAAGCATATATAAACTAGACAGTTCATACTAGAAGTCTGCACCCTCTTCTGCACATAGACAACTTTGTGTTGTATAAATCTATGTCTGCTGCTACAATAGATGGGATTTTGGATTCTAGAAGACCAGAGCAGGAAGGAACTGGGAGAAGCCCAAGAGGAGTTTACCAGCAATATTGCTAAATGAGCTGTAGGACATGAGACTTCTTCATGACTATTGTGGCTAAAAAGAATGAATTAAAGTGGTTCATAATAAGTTTATTTATTTATTTATTTATTTATTTATTGACTTTTCATCAGAATATTTCTTCTTGCTATTGTTGTTGTTGTTAGGTGCCATAGAGTCGGTACCAACCCATAGTGACTTTATGCACAGCAGAATGAAACACTGCCTGATCCTGGGCCAACTTCATTACTGTTGCCACGCTTGAGTCCATTGATGCTACTACATTGCCAATCCATCTCATTGGGGGTCTTCCTCTATTTCTCTGACCTTCCACTTTACCAAACAGGATATCATTCTCCAGCAACTGCTCCCTCTTGACAATATGTCCAAAGTATGAGAGACAAAGTTTGGCCATCCTGGCCTCCAAGGAGCACTCTGGGTGCACTTCTTTCAAAACAGATCTATTGGTTCTTTTGGCAGCCCATGGCACTTTCAATATTCTCCTCCAACACTACAACTCAAATGTATCCATTCTTCTACGGTCTTCTTTATTCATTGTCCAGCTTTCACATGCATATGAGGTTATTAAAAATACCATGACTTAGGTCATGCGTATCGTAGCTCTTCAGCACTTTAAAAAGGTCTTGTGCAGCAGATTTGCCTAATGCAATACATCATTTGATTTCTTGACTGCTGCTTCCATAAGTGTTGATAGTTGATCCAAGAAGAATGAAGTCCTTGACAACTTCAATCTTTTTCTCCATTGATAAGAATGTTGTTTATTGGTCCAGTGGTGAGGATTTTTGTTTTCTTTAAATTGAGATGTAATCCATATAGAAGGCTGTGCTCTTTGATCTTCATCAGTAAATGTTTTAAGTCCTCCTTGTTATTGTTAAGTACTGTTAAGTCAGTTCTGATTCACAAAGACCCTTTGCAGCGTTTCCAAGTAGAGGCTAATGAGTTTGAACTACGGACTCTGCATTTCAAACCAAACTTGTGGTCCAGAGCTTTATTCTACAGTGCCACAACAGAACTTCTGTTAATAGATTTAAAAAGCCCAAAGAAGAGACTTGAGTTAGGTAGGCTCCAAAATGAAACTACTTTTCAGACATACAGGCTTCTGTTTCCTCAGAATTGTCCAAAGAGAAATCTAGTCTCTGTCCAAAGAGAAATCTAGTCTCTGTCATAGGCTTGTCCAAAGAGAAATCTAGTCCAAAGAGAAATCTAGTCTCTGTCATAGGCTTGTCCAAAGAGAAATCTAGTCTCTGTCATAGGCTTCTGGGAAATTAATTCTATTGTAACTGATATTGTTGTTGTTGTAGTATGCTGTTGAGTCCATTCCTACTCATAGACACCCAGTATAGGACTTCTCAGAGCAACTGGTAGGTTTGAACTGCTAACCTATGGTTAGCAGTCTAGTGCTTTTCCTACAGCTCCACAACAGGATTTATCATAACTGATGTTGTTGTTGCTGTCAGGTGCCATCGAGTCAGGTTCTGACCCATAGAGACTCTGTATAGGGTTTCCAAGGAGTAGCTGGTGAAGCTGAACCACAGGCCTCCCCGTTTAAAGTGAACTTTGCAGTCCAGCACATTAACCAACAGTGCCACATCAGGACTCGGTCATAACTGATAGGAGTGTACAGGGGCTGCCACCCAGAAATTAGGTTGAAGCCAGTCACATCCAATGGTTTAACATTAAGATTGACCATGTTGAAAATACCAAGCAAGTGTTGTAGGACATGGACTTTGTATCACATGGTAGCTGTCAATCTGGAGACTGAGTTTAAACAGATTGCCAACCAATCAATCATACTACTAAAACTTCGACGAGCTTCCCTGGTTGGCAACACTTGTTTTGTATTGTCCCACATCATGACCAGAGGAGGTTATACTTTTAATGACTCCACAGCAAGAAGACAGCTGATATCTCTGTACTTGTGCCCTTCTCAGGCTCTGCCCTATGGGTTTCACCCCTTAGATGATTTTGATCTGCATCCTTTTCCTATGCTAAATTATCATCATGAGTATAATAGTTTAGAGTAACTTCTGTGAGTTCTTCAAGAAAATTACTAAACCTGAGGGTTACTTGGGAACCCCCTGAGATTGCAGTTGGTGCCTGAAGTACGGACAGACTGGTAGACACCATGTCTTCAAATCTGACAGTTTGACAAGTCCTGAGAAGTCAGTAATTAGAAAGCATCAAAGTTTATAAATACATTTTCCTGTTCTGGTGCCTGTTTAGTATGTAATAATATAATGTCAAACAGGGACACATGGACTACTTTTCTCAGTATAATATAATCATAAAATAATGTGGTTCTCTCCTAATTGCATTATGACTGAGTCTTCTCTGGCCATTGACTCATATACAATCAGACCTCTTTCTATGAATGCAAATAAATATACAATTCATGAAGAGTCTTGCAAAAAAGTCTGGTGAGAGTCATGTCTCCTTTTACTGGTGGAAGCCAAGAAATGGCAAAAATAATAAACTTTGGTGTCTACTCTAGGAGAACTGGCTGTGGCCAAGGCACAGTGTTCACATGTTGGCAACACTTTCTGTGTATTGTCCCACATGGTGGGTCTCTGCCAGAACATCAGTCATTATTCATCCTGCTCAAATGGTGCATTAGAAAAAGAGTGGGTACTGACTATGCTCACTGAGAAGACAGAGAGAAGCACAATGTTTGGTTAGGTTAAGAAAGTTTCTTTCATGGGAAAATTATTCTTAAAAGAAAAACTAAGTCTTGTTAGCCAATCTTCAAAGTCACTATTCCTGTAAAAGTATATAGTGATTAATAGCAACTGCTCAAAGGAAAAAGATGAAAGCCAAAGAAAATGAGAATGTTTAACACAATGAAAATGGGAGATGTTATTAGAAGAACAATTAAAGCCACCTCTTCAAATAATCAGCTTACCTAATTTTTTTTCTTTTCCATATTCATCTTTATACCTTTAAGAACCTTTCCCATTAGCCCATCTGCCAATTAACACCATGTATATAACTCTGATAGTTATTTGCAGTGCTTTTGCCCAAATTGTGGGGGATTGCATTTTAAAAGACAGTATCTCTCTGTAAGTAGTAAACCATAGAGATTAATAGCATCTTTTCCTTAGACACGATAATAAAAAACAGCTGACCATTTTTTAAAAACTCTATTTGGTTTGATCTCCCAATAATTGTTTGACTTGCCTAGCAATTGAATCAATTAAGATTAGATATCTACAAGACTAAAAGAATTAAATTGAACCTATAAATCAACCATGTTTATACTGATTATTCCAATCATTGCTTAATCAGTAAGTCAAGTCAACCTAAATTGATTACTTTATTCAGTAAGTAAATTCAACATACGAATATGCACTTAATCTATGAACATGGTTTAATGTGATTTTTGTTACATGCTAACACAAATATTTTCTAGTTGTAAAAGATAGAAATAACTTCAAACTATGTTTTCCACCACTGGACCAATAAACAACATTCTTATCAATGGAG
>NW_006408665.1:5241594-5243044 GCF_000296735.1 Chrysochloris asiatica | reverse complement strand
AATTGATGGTCTGTTCCACAGTCTGCCCCTGGCCTTGTTTTGACTGATGACATGGAGCTTTGCCATCGTCTCTTTCTGCAGATGTAGTCAATTTGGTTCTATGTATTCCATCTGGTGAGTTCCATGTGTATAATCGTCTCTTAAACTGTCTAAAGAAGGTATTTGAAATGAAAAAAATCATTGATTTTGCAGAATTCTATCATGCAATCTCCAGCAACATTTCTATCACCAAGGCCATATTTTCCAACTACTGATCTCTCCTCTTTGCATTTCAATCACCACTAATGATCACCTTGGTTAGAAGGAGGTCCAGCCTGGGTCTTGTGCCCTCCCTTTTGTTTGGGTGGGAGGAGGATATGGAGTACCTATTTATGAGACTTAATCATTTGTCACAAGAAAAGCCTATTTTAGTAATGCTACATGTGCTCACTGCTCAGACCTACTTGGACCAAAGATTTTCTCTTTCTTTTGAGATCAAAGTGGTCTATCCAGAAGTTAATTTCTTGGTCCCAAGTTGAAATCAGTGTGATAAATGCATGGATTCAGGAACTAGCACAGAAAATAAATAGACTGAATTGTGGAAGAGAGCCAATTTTCCACTTACTCCTAAATTCCTCCTTTATATCATGAAGTTAATTAAGGAAAAATGTGTTATTTTTGTCAGATTAACTGGTCAGATTCTGGTCATGCAAAGCCAATATACAATGACTAAACCCACCATGATTGAGCTGATTCCCACTTTTAGTGACACTTTGGTAGTGGTGGTTTTGTGCCGTGGAGTCAGTTCTGTCTCATAGTAATGCTGCATAGGGTTTCCAAGGGTGTAAATCTTTAAGGGAGCAGAAAGTCTCATCTTTCTCCTGCGGAATGGCTGGTAGTTTTGAACTGCTGACCTTGAGGTTAGCAGCCCGACCTGTAGTCACTATGCAACCAGAGCTCCTACAGTGACCAGTTAGGTCAGAGTAAAACTGATATACAGTTTGTGACACTGTAAATCTTTTGAAGAGAGTCTCATTTTTCTCTGTTGGAGCAACTGGTAGGTTTGAATGAACAAACTTTTGGTTAGCAGCTCAATACTTAACCCACTGTGCCACTAGGGATCTTTCCTTATTTTGACTATTGTTGTTAGGTGCCATTGAGTCACTTCCTACTCACAGTGACCCTATACACATCAGAACAAAACTCTGCCTGGTATTGCACTATCCTCAGAACTGTCATATTTGAGTCCGTTGTTGCTGCCACTTTGTCATTCCATCTCATTGCGAGAGTGCCTTCCATTGCATAAGCATGATATCATTCTCCAGAGAATGGTCCTTCCTGAAAACAAGCCCAAAGTATAAGAGACAAAGACCTGCCATTCTTGCTTTTGAAGAACATTCTGGCTATACTTCTTCCAAGACAGATTAGTTAGTTCTTCTGGCAGTTTGCGGTACTTTCAATATTCTTTGCC
>NW_006408665.1:5232367-5233429 GCF_000296735.1 Chrysochloris asiatica | reverse complement strand
CACTGTCCAGCTTTCGCATCCATATGAGGTTATTGAAAATACCATGGCTTGGGTCAGGCACATCTTAGTCCTCAAGCTGACATCTCTGCTCTTCATAAGTGGCTTAAGTGATTGGTGTAGAATTAGGATATTAGGAAGAATTAATCTGTAATGGACGTTTTAAAAACATACCAACAATCTAAATCTGATAACACCAAGATCTAAATTAAATATTTTTATAAAATGAAGTAGATTTTAATACATGAAACCATTCTATCTAGATTTTAAATGTTATCTGAGCCACCAGAGTACCCCTACATTTTTCTATTGAAGGCAACTTACATATTGAAAATGGATATTTTTAAATCTAATGTATAGTAGAGTGAAAAGAAAGGCCCAGTACCAATTTTTACATAATTTAGTTAATTTTATGCTCTCAACAGAAGGCAATTTACTTTCAATTGTCCATAAAGAAACATTTAATATTTTCCTTCTCTTTCATGAAGAGAAAATCATAATGCCTAGGTGATGAACCAAAAAATAATAACAGGAAAAACACCTGAACTTAGTGTTCTCAAAATAATAACACCAATTTCCCTGGAATGTAACCTTGCATAAACTGTCTCCACACTTAATTCCATTACTGCTGCTCAGTTCAGTTTTCTGCATTAATTTTTCCTATAGAATTCCAAAAAAATAAATAATTGTATGAATGATTTCATAAATCAGCAAAAACCCAAGTTAATATATTTATTTCATTTCTATTTACTGACTTAAGAAGTTTTTATATTTTCATATTATTTCTTTGTTTATTTTATAGGATAATACTAATAAAACATGTTTATTTTTACAATAGTCTCCAAAGTTTAAGTATCTGTTTTTGCTATATTGACAGTATCTGATACATCTGAGATAAATGTATCTGGATAAGAATATTAATAGGTAAATAAGCATCATTTATATATAATGCATTTATTGTTGTCAGGTGCCATCAAGTCGGAACCGACTCATAGCAACCCCATGCACAGCAGAACGAAACAATGTCCGATCCTGGGCCAACCTCACTACCACTGCCACACTTGA
>NW_006408665.1:5220406-5230672 GCF_000296735.1 Chrysochloris asiatica | reverse complement strand
CTGTTCAGCTCTTGCACCTCTTCAATTTTTCCATTTGCTTTGGCTTCTCTACGTTGGAGATATATAATATATATAATTACACATATATAATGCATATGTGTAATTAATTTCATCTGTATTCCAAATGAATGAAATACCAACACATGCTAAGCTACTAAAACTGATTTTCATCATAGTAATAAGACAAATGTTTGAAAAATATGCCCAGTATAAGATATGTTGTTGTTGTTGTTATGTGCCATGGAGTGGGTTCCGACTCATAGCGACCCTGTACAGAGTTTCCAAGGCTGTAAATCTTTATGGAGGCAGAAAGCCTCATCTTTCTCCCATGGAACAGCTGGTAGTTTTGAACTGCTGACCTTGCAGTTGGCAGTCCAATTTGTAACCACTAGGGAATGGGAAAAATGCACTTAAAGGAGAAATTAGTATATTTTAGATGTCTACAATGAAAATAAATGCACCAAATAAATATTCATTTGCAGTCTTAATAGAATTTGACCTAATTCCTAATTTCTTTGTAGTCAGACTTAATATCTTTCAAATCTTGAATTTATAAGATAGAACCAATTTGCTGAGTTTCATTCACAGTGAATCTATAGTTTTGTCTATATCCATTCTTTTCATATTTTGGATGTCTTTATCTAACTGCTTATTTGGAGAATTTATGCTTGGAATCCAGAAATTGTGTTCAGCATTTCCTACCATATGAACCATATTCCCAAACACATAAGTAAAATTAAACGACTCAAGCACCACACACACAGATGCAAAGTTCTGCATTTACACAGTGAGATTCGAAATATTATGTATATGTAAGTATTCCAATTTGTCTTAAATCCTCCAAATTTTATTTACCATAAATAAGCAAAAAATTCAATTACAATTTAGTGGTTCACACATAGGCTATGACATCAGAAAGCCAGAGTTCCTCAATAAACCCTAATCCTGCTCTCCATTTATTTTTTAAAAGAAAATATTTCCTTTTGCATTTGGGGGAGGAGGGGCCAATGAATTAAAACCAGCACTCAGAGAGCTCCTGTTAACTCTGGGCCATTTGTTCCACTCCTGCCCTCTGTTAGCCTCTGCAAGAGCTTTCATGGCTCAAAAAGAAGTTTATTCAACTGCTTCTCATCACATCCTCCCACACAGATTTACATGCAAAGAGCTCAGGATATTCAAAATCATGGATTTGAAAATATAAAGGAAGAAGGCGAAAAGAAGACGAAAAACATTTTTGAAACATGTGCCTTCCAACCCATTTTTAATAACTGTAGCCCCTTTTTTTTCAAGTCATTTTATTGGAATTATTAACTGTTAGAAGAAATTTTGTCGTCATCATTTGGGTATGTTGAGCTCACCAGGACACCTCATGTTTTTCAAAATCAAAGGGAAAGACAGGAAAGAACTGCTATTCTATTTTTTTTTTATTTCCTGTAATATGATGATAAATTAAGGTGGTTGTAAATGTGAAAGAACTCCACAATGAGATCAATCTCTCTTGGTATGTTCTTAGTGGCACTTCTGTGTAGTCCACCTGGGAAGAATTTTTGTCACCATCTGTTTGCATCCCCATTCCAACCTCATTCTAATCTTTAAATAATCTTTTATTTTCTCGGTCAGTGTTTCAAAGTGATGGTTTCTTAATGGTTAGCCTTGGTCTGCTTATTCATTCCTCAAAAAAAAACAACTTACAGCAAAAAATCGGAGATGTTGGAAAGAAGTTTTCATTGTCATGATTCCTGACTTACTCATAAAATTTTTGGACAGAAACCATCACATCCACAAACCCTGTCAAAGGAAGCATTTTATAGAATTCCCAGTACACAGTGGGTAATAATGTGATCATGTACACAGTCTCTTTGGTATGAATCACTGGTCCAGGAAGGATATATGGTGGGAGAAACATTGATGTACACATAAACAAACAGCTTGTCTAATAGGTGGCTAATCTTTGAGTTTCATCCAACAGCTCCACATGATTCTGTCTCAGTAATTAGAACAGAACTCCAAATCAGTTTGTTCCATTTCAACCCTCTGCTGAGAATTTATATTTTCACCCCAAATATACTGAATCAGATTCTACATTTTAACAAGATCCCCAGATGATTCTTGTAGAGATCATAAGGACTCAAAGAATGAGCAGTGAGTAGAGGAATTCAAAGTAAATTCTGTAGAGAAGTGAAGACAAACGACATGCCCAAAAAAGTAGAGACAGAAAGACTAGCCGATTCTTGTTAACTGCTGAGACGGTCAAAATAAAGCAAGACAAAACAAAATCACTTTATTGAACAAAGTCCTTGAATGACCTTCCATTTTTCACAATGTTCCCTGGACACCAGTCCTCCTCCAAGAGTGTAGCAGGTTTTCTTAGATTCTTATGAGCCCTGGCTACCATGGATAAGTAATCTACTTTTCTCATTTCCATGTAAATGTTTATAATGAAACCACCATTGCTTGACCTACTTCCAATGCCTTCTGTTATTTGCAACTGAAGAACTAACCTAACCCCTGATATTACTAAAGATACAGTAGTTTTTGTAAATCTACGTGAAGATAGCCTTATAAGATTGTGTCCACATAAACACAGGACAACAAACATTTTAACTAAGATACACATGAAGCTAAAACTTCAATGTTCTGTTTCACTTTTGAAGAGTCATTCAACTGTTCTTATTAGAAATCTGGGTATTATATTTGACAAGCTCCTTCTCTCACACTATTCTCAATCACCAAAGTCTTAGGGTTCAACCTCCAGAATATATATTAAAACCTTCTACCATAACTCAAGACTTTTAAGTTCTTTGCATTTTCACCACAATTCCAGTTCAAAACACAGTGACCTAACTTTGCCTATGGAAACTACCTTCTAAGTGATTACATGATATACTCTTACCTACTGACCTTCATTATTTAAACCTTGCAGTTTATCAATCTTGTGCTTAAAACTCTTCGATGCCATTTCATTTCTCTTAGAGTAAGGAGAAATAGCTTTAAAATAATTTTCCAGACTCTAAAATCTTGTCTCTACATACCACTCCAGCTTTGGCTTGGCTACACATTACTTTGTTTCCAAATTATATACTACTTTCTTTTTGGTCTCAAGGTTATTTTCTTAGTCAAAGGTATCAGAATGATGGTTGTTGTTCTTGAGTGCCATCAATTCAGTTCTGACCCATAGCGACCCAGTAAAGGGTTTCTGAGGAGTGGCTGGTGAGCTTGAATTGCCGACCTTGTGGTTCAAATCAACTTTGCAGTCTAGCACATTAACCCACAGCACCATACCAGGACTCCAAGAACGATGGTAGAAAAGCTATTAGAAGAAGCCTACAGTGAGGTAGAGTCCTGGTGTAGCACTGTGGGTTAATCCGCCAGACTGCAAAGCTATTTTGAACTGCAAAGGTCATCAGTTCAAGCTCACCAGTCGTTCCTCGGAAACCCTATACAGGGTCACTATGGGTTGGAACAGACTCAATGGCACTTAACAACAACAGGGAGATAATGAAGAACCCAATAGTAACATGTAATTGTGTTTTAATCATAATTGTTGTTGTTGTCAAGTTGGCTCCAACTCATAGCAACCCTGTACAGAGTTTTCAAGGAGCAGCTGATGGGTTTGAACTGCTGACCTTGTGGTTCCCATTCCAGTGCTGATCATACATCACCACACAACACCCATCATTGGCCAGCTTGTCAAGCAACACAACAAACCTCTACAAATGTGAAAAATATATCTATCTCTTTTTACATATGAATAAATAAGACTCTGGAGTTAAAAAGCTTAGCAAAATGTAGCTGATATTTGTTGTTGTTAACTGCAGTCAAATTGGTTCTGACTCACACTGACCCCTGATAGGGTTTCCAAGGAGCAGCTGATGGGTTTGAACTGTTCACCTCGTGATTCAAAAACACCCTTATGGTCCATTGCTTACTCTACAGAACCACACTAGGACTACATAGCTGATAATTAGGGGAACAAGAATTTGAAAGATGGTAAGTCTGTTTCTTTGTGTCCACCTCTCTCTCTCTCTTTTTCTCTTATGTTTTCACTATAGTCATAATATATGGCAAGGAACAAATCAGAGATATAAATAATTTTTAACATCCGTTTTTAAAATAAAATGTTTTATTAATTTAAGTATATATACACACATATAAAACACATCTGTTAATTCAATATTTTTCATATTGACATCAGTTTGACCAAAGGAAGTATCACCAGGCGTGTCCTTTAATCTATGTAGTTTTATTGTGAAGAGGTTTCTGATCCAAAAGTATGTTCAAAATCATATGGACAAAATTATTCTGTAAAACTTCATGTAGCCTTGCAGATTATCCTAATGGTTTTAGAAAATAGCCCTACTGTCCCCTTGGGAAGGCTTTTCATAAAGTACCTTGTACTGTTCATAAAGAAACAATTGACATTGTTTCTTATATTTCCATTGCCATCCGGTCTTTTCCAACTCATAGCAACTCTACAGGACAAAGTAAAACTGCTTCATAGGGTTTCAGAGGCTGTAAATATTTAAGGAAGCAGACTCATCTTTCTCCAGTGGATTTATTGGTGGGTTTGAACCTTGAACTTTGTGGTTAGCAATCCAATGCTTAGCCCACTGCAGCAACAGGTGTCCTTATTTCTTGTATTTGCTGTTGTTGTTAAGTGCCAGGAAACCAAAATTACTGAAAACATACCTTTAAACTGTGATCTAGGCATTCAAAATAAAATGGAGAATTGAAACCATTGAACAACAAATTGGAAAACAAGTAAAACATTTTCTTCAGTTAGCTAAATATTTATGTGAAAGTAGGGTTTTATTTTTATTTACTATTAAATCTAATGACTTCCCCCACTTCCCATTTTAGTTGGATCTCAGGGTGCTTCTTAAAAGGAAACATTCTTAATAAGCATGCTTTTAAAGAAGAACAATTTATTAAAGTTTTAGATTTTTGTGGCTCGTGTGATAGTTTGTCTGTTTGCTTCCATGCTACCATAGAGTTTCTTCCACATTAGAAATTGTCTCTCAGGTGTATTGTGGTCTGGTGGTTGTTTTTAATTCTGTCCAAGTTTTCTAAGCATATATCTCCCCTCTTTCAAGCTTCTCTTGTATAATGATAGAAAATGTCCATATTGGTAGTTACAGGTTAGGTTCAAATATGAATAACACATTACTTTCAATAAGCCAAATCCTTGTATTTCGTTTCACGTGGGCAGTATTTCCTCTCTTCTGTTTTCACTGGACCCTTGCCTGCTTTCACAGTACCATACACCACACATCCTGTTTATTAGTTTAAAGGAGTTTAACAAGGGGATTTTTTTATGTTTTTCTGTGTCCACCAAAGTGCAATTTACTGCCCTTATAAAAAGTCATTTCCCCAGTGTTTTCACACGGAGTTTCCTTATAACTCCTTTTGTAACATTAGATATGATGTTCAAAACAGGACTTTGAACCAGTTCATTCTGGTTCAATTCCCTGCTGAGAATTTGCATTTCTACTCCAGATATACTGACTCAGAATCTACATTTTAATAGTATTCCCAGGTGATTCTTATAGATCTCATACGTTCCTGTTAAAAATGTAGTATCTAATTCAGTTTGTCTGGAGTGGAAATGCAAGTTCTAAGCAGGGGATAGAACTGGAAAGAACTAGTTCCAAACCCTGGTTTAAATAGTAACCTTACCTCCCACCATCCATGTTACCTTTCCTTTTATGAATATTTGTTGTTGTTTGTTGTTGTTAAGTGCCGTTGAGTCATTTCCAACCCATAGTGACCCTGTATAGGGTTTGCAAGAAGAAGCTGGTGAACTTGAACTGTAGGCCTCCTGGTCCAACTGGACTTTGCAGTCCAGCGCATTAACCAGCAGTGCCACACCAGGAGTCCTTATGAACATTGTTGTTTTTGTTGTTGTTGTTAAGTGCCATTGAGTCATTTCTGAGCCATAGAGACCCTGTATAGGGTTTCCGAGGAGCAGCTGGTGAGCTTGAACCACCAACCTTGCAGTTCAAACAACTTTGCTGTCCAACATATGTTAACCCACAGTGCCACACCAGGACTCCTTATGAACATTACGCAGTAGCAATTCAATTGTCATTTTGATTTGCTGTTGTTGCTATTATTAAGTGTCCTTGAGTTGCTTCTGAATCATAGTAACCCTGTAGAGATTTTCTAAGGAGTGGCTGGTGAGTTTGAACCACTGACCTTGAAATTGCAAAAAATTGTTCTACCCAGTTTTGAAGGTAACTTTCAATTTTACATTTTGCTGTTCACACTCTGCAAAAGAACACACTCATATCCAATTCTGTTGCACTGTATGAATTTGTCTCCATGCAGACTATTACTTCAGTTTTAGAACTCTTAGCAAAGCGTGAAGAACACATGTTGGTTTAATGTAATTTCAACATAGTCCCAAGCATGGCGATCTGAACAAACTAAATACCATTACACTGATGTTTTATTTACAGAAAAGGTCGTCTTATTTAACACTTATGTAAACTTCATGTCTGGTTCTCTAAAAAACCCATACAAACTAAAAATATACCCTATCATTTCCCTAGTGTTAGCACTACTGAGTCTCTTTCTGATGACTCTAATGTGTCTTAGTATAAAATAGAAAGCTAAAAGCGCCAGCCCATGTGACATGGCACGTGGCTACTGCACCTTGCTGGGCCCCAAGGATTATAGTTATTCTTTCTTAGAGCCAATTATATTTTAACAGTGCTATGCAGGAACATATTGGGGACACTGCTGGATTTTCCATCCAAGTCCCTTTATCCTTTCAAATATTTCACAATAATTATTCCTGGCTCAAGGCCATGTTCCCAAGAAGTAAATAATCTTTCTTAATCAAAAATGTTTTAAAGTCCTGTATTCAGACTCTTCAATGTCCCCACGTCATACCAGAAGAATAGCTTCATTTGGCTCACCACTTGGAATGTTGTTTTCCTGGCTCCAGATATCATGAACACTAAATTCAATTACATAATGAAGCATATGATGTGGATACTGCTAAAACACTATGTGGGTCAGTGGGACTAAGCACAACTAGAATAATCAAAAGCAGAGTTAGTGGGGAATGCTGTTATGGAGGCAAAGATGGGAGCTGTGGATCTTATTAGAGTGAATCATGCTGATTCCATTCTGATAGTATACAGAGGCTCTTATACATGTAACTTGCACCTAAAGTAAACTGAGTGAAACAAGGAAGGATGATTCATTCAGTTTACCTCAGGCGCAAGTTACATGTATAGGGAAGTAAAGAAACAGACATTTATTAACCAAGAATTTCGATATCAAGCCATAATTTAGGCCACAGGCTTCGGCTTAGGTCCTTATTTCAGGGTCAAATCGGCTTTTATCAGGATGATAGACCAAATGGAAAACATTATGATGACCATGTTCAGGGGTTGCCTATGACCACTTTTCTCAAAATGGGGCATTAAAACAGTAAAGTAGCATAGTAGCAACTAAACAAATGGAATGAATCCATCTGGACTCATTGTAGATTTAGCAGTTACCGCATTTGTGATCTTGGACAAAATACTTCTATATTGAGGGTCTTTTTCAGTGTAACATAACTAAAATAATGCTATCTCCCTTTTATATTCTTCTGGAGAGATGTATATAAGGCACATTAATGATTGGCACTAAGTAGTCAGATTTAAACTGTTGTTATTTTTGTTGTTGTTGTTATTAAAGACTTTATGAACAACTGTCTGCTATTCAAGGAGCTCTGGTAGTGTAGTGGTTACAAATTGGGCTGCGAAAGTTAAGGTCAGCAGTTTGAAACTACCAGACACTCCATGGCAGAAAGATGAGGCTTTCTGCTCCAGTAAAGATTTATAGCCTCAGACACCCTACACAGGGTCACTATGGGTCAGAATCGACTCGATGGCGCTTAACAACAACATCTGCTAGTCACTCAGTTAGGGTGATCAGTTATCCCAGGTTGCTGAAGACTAGTGGGACTTTTAGCTAGAAATTTGGAAATGTTCTGGGAAAACCAGAATGGGTTGGTCACTAACTTAGAGTGGAAGTTATTATGGAAATTACAGGCCTTTTTATGTTTTTTCCCTAATACATTATTAACTTTATGATTTGTATTTGCATTACCTAGCAAAAACAAAGAGTTGGAAATATAAGTACTAATGAATACCACTGCCTGGGAAGAAGTAGAAACTAAAGTTCTAATTCAGAGAATACGCTAAAAAATTGTATGAAGACTAGAGAGGGCTCTTTCAAAAAAAAAAAAAAAAAAAAAAAAAAGATCATGATTGATATACAAGAGAGCTTCAAGAAGTTTGTGGGAAGTGGAATTGAAGCATAAAGGAATTTATCCACAAACTGTCTGAAGTCCTCTCATATTTTTTTTCTATCCTTACCAGAATTTCAATGACTGTATTTTTTTGTTTCATTGATAGTGATTGCTAAGACAATCACTTTGAGTTAAGCAGAAATTAGATGCTGGTAGGGCAGCTATTACTCTGTTCTTCTAAGGCATCTGTAGGGAAACCTATTTCCTGATTACTTTTCTCTTAGTGGTGGTCATAGGAGTAAAAACTACATATATTAGCTGCTCCACAATGGAAGGTGGGAGTCAGAAGAGGAAGTGCTGTGAAAGACATTTCTTTAAGGCTGATCTTTTGGAAAATTATGAGACCTTTATGTTTTTATTTTGTTTTCATGTTACTATATTTGATGCATTGTTAAAGCATTTGTTAGGATTATTATACTTTCAAGACATTAATTTCCTTGAATATTTGTGTTTAAAATACAAAGTATATTTTGTGTCTGTATCATCTGAATGAAAGATTTCCTGGATTCTTTTTTCTCTAGTCAGCTGTCAGCAGCTGCAGAGGCCCTTGAGTCCCCGACTCTCCTCACTGAAGTCTCCAAAGATACAAACCACAATAGTTACCCTTTAATGACTTCTAAGTAGAACTCACTTACAAAGTTGGAAAGAGACTGAGTTTCTATTTGCAGATGGTCAAATGCTGTTTTACAAAGCTGAACAACTCTATGTCTAATACCATTATGTCAGACATTAACATGTTGATAAAATTGAAAAGAACACTTGGACAAAGAACCATATTTTTGATGTTCATGTGACATTTTCATTTAAAAATATTAGTAAGTAACATATTTCTGTTGTTATTGACATCGAGTCAGTTTCAGCTCATAGAGACCCTACGCACAACAGAATAACAGCTGCCTAATCCTGCACTATCCTTACAATTGTTGTTATGTTTGAGCCCATTGTTGTTGCCACTATACCAATCTGTCTCATTAAAGGTCTTCTTCCTCTTCACTGACTCTCTGTTTTACCAAACATGATGTCCTCTTCCAGGGACTGGCCCATTATGACAACATGTCCAACATATAAGAAACGAAGTGTCACCTCAACATCCTCTTTTCTAAGGAGGTCTCTAGCTGTACTTTTTCAAAGGCAGATTTGTTGGTTCTTCTAGAAGTTCGTGATACATAAAATATTCTTTTCCAACACAATAATTCAAATTCATAGATTTTTCTCCAGTCTTCCCAATTCATTGTTTTACTTTCACACACATATGAGACAACTGAAAATTCCTTGGCTTAGGTCATGCTCACCTTAGTCCTTAAACTGACATCTTTGCTCTTGAACAATTTAAAGAGGTCTTGTTCAGCTTATTTACCTAACATAATACATCCTTTGATTTTTTAACTGCTGCTACCATGAGTGTTGATAGTAGATCCAAGCAAAATGCACCTTTGATAACTTCAGTCTTTTCTCAACTTATATGGTGGTGGTTATATACCATGGAGATGTATGTAAATAACACACACATATATAAATTTGCTTGTACATATATATATATATGTTCATTTACTTACATCTTCATGATATTTTAGCAACAGACGTATGCATTGTTGTTGCTTGTTAAGTACTGTAGAGTGGTTCTGACTCATATGATCCTGTATAGCATTTCTGAGGAACAGCTGATGGGTTCGTACTGTTGACCTTGCAACAATTGTCAGTGCAGTGCTTATCCTATATACATATATACCAGAGCTCTGGTAGCATAGTAGTTATGAATCGGACTGCAAATCTCAAGGTCAGCAGTTCGAAACTACCAGCTATTCCGCAGGAGAAAGAATGGGCTTTCTGCTTCCATAAAGATTTACAGCCTCGGAAACCCTGTACAGGGTCACTGTGAGTCGGTTCCGGCTCCTCGGCACATAACCACCACCACCATCTCTCTCTCTCTCGCTCACTCTCTCTTTCTCTCTCTCTCT
>NW_006408665.1:5208652-5220101 GCF_000296735.1 Chrysochloris asiatica | reverse complement strand
AGAGAGAGAGAGTGTGTCCTGGTGTGGTGCTATGGGTTAATGCGTCAGATTGCAAAGCATTTGAACTGCAAAGCCAGCAATTCAAGCTCACCAGCTGCTCCTCGGAAATCCTATATAGGGTTGCTATGGGTAGGAACTGACTCGATGGCACTTAACAACAACAACAACAACAACACACAATGTGTGTGACATTATGTATCTGCTATGTGTGTCTGTTGTCACAGCCTGGGTGCTTCCACACAGTCAGTTCATGCAAGTATAAGCACTTCTCATTACCTCAGTAAACATCCAGGGTTCATTTTTTGCTTTTGGTTGTACTGATGAGCATTCCCAGGAAAATCATTTTATGGATATGCTGGACTATATTAGAGAAAAAACTCCAGGTGTTGTGCAGATGTCCACTTCCAGGAAAAATGAAATAGAAAAATAATAAGTTGCTGAGGTTCTTGATCCAGAAAGACTTCACATGCAGAAAGGCACATGGCCACTGACCACTCTGTGTTGAGCACTCCTATGCAGCCCCTGTTGTCAGTCTTGGGCAATCTCATCCCCTGGACAGGAGCCATCACCCTGAGAAGCCTCTTCCAGCTGTGTGTCCTAAGCATACAAATGATTATCTTCCTGGTTTCTTCATCTTTCTCTAGCTCATTCTTAGTTTCCATTCTTCTATTTCTCTGTTTTCCTTTTTTAAACAATTGTTCTCACTGGCCCACCAGAAAGCCTCAATAACTCCTTAAAATGTGGATTCAGATGGTAACAAAAGAAAGTTCTCATTTTGCTTTTTATCCTGTCATGCATTCCCATGTCCTTTCCTTTCCAGCCTACCCCAATCCATTTACCCATTACGTCTAGACCAAATGTCATCTTTCTGAAAATGTCCTAAGCCTATCAAAGCAGAAAAATCCATCCTTCCAATGACATACAATAGACTTCTGACCATAATTTCATCATATCACTTTTAAAATAAATATTTGCTCATGTGTTTTTATTTTTAAGAGAATGTTGAATGCTTTATGGAAGTATTCATGGCACAGTTAACTATGTGTTTGCAAAGCTAGTCAGCGGAAAACCTAAGGGCTATCCTTCCTAATTGCTTCTTCTTCTTCTTCTTGTTTCTATGTGCCATTGAGTCAGTTCCAACTCATAGCAACCCTATGCACAACAATGCAAAATACTACCCAGTACTGTGACATCCTCACAATTATGCTTAAGCCCACTGCTGCTGCTACTGTGTCAATCCATCTAGTTAGGGATTTTTATTTTTGCTGACCCTCCACTTTTCCAAGTATGATGTCCTTCTCCAGGGACTGTTTCCTCCTGATAACATGTCCAAAGTATGCGAGACAAAGTCTCACCATCCTGGCTTTTAAGGGGCACTCTTGTTGTACTTCTTTCAACGCAGATTTGTTTGTTTTCTGGCAGTCCGTGATACTTTCAATATTCTCCAGTACCCTAACTCAAATTCATCAGTTCTTCGAAGGTCTTCCTTATTCATTTTTCAACTTTCATCTGCATGTGAGGCTGTTGAAAAGGCCATCACTTGTGTCAGGCACAGCTTAGTCCTCAAACTAATATCCTTGCTATTGAACACATCAAAGAGGTCCTGTACAGTAGATTTGCCTAAAGCAATATATTGTTTGATCTCTTCACTGCTGCTTACATGACTGTTGATGGTGGATCCAAGTAAAATGAAGTCTTTGACAATGTCAATATTTTCTCCATTTAATAAGATGTTATTTATTGGCCCAGTTGTGAAGACTTTTGTTTTCTTTACACTTAGGTGCAACCCATACTGAAAGATGTAGTCTTTGATCTTCATTAGTAAGTGTTTTGAGTCCTCTTTGCTTTCAGCAAGCAAGGTTGTATCATCTGCATATCACAGGTTGTTAATGAGTCTTCCTTCAATTTGAATGCAATGCCACATCCTTTATAAAATTCAGTTTCTTGGATTATTTGCTCAGCATACAGGTTAAATAAGTATGGTGAAAGAATACACCCATGTCACACACTTTTCCTGATTTAAAACCATTTAGCATCTCCTTGTTCTTTTGTAACAACTGCCTCTGAGCCTACATACAGGTTCCTCATGAGCACAATTAAATGTTATGGAATACACATTCTTTACAATATTATCTTTTACTTGTCATGATCCATACAGTCAAAAGCCACTACACAGTCAATAAAGCACAAGTAAACATCTTTCTGGTCTTCTCTGTCTTCAGTCAAGTTCATCTGGCATCACCAATTGTATCCCAAGTTTCACATCTTCTTCTGAATCTGGCTTGAATTTCAGGCAGATCTTTGTCCATGTACTGTTGCAGCCAATTTTGAATTATCTTCAGAAAAAATTGCTGCTTCCAGTTTCGTTTATTAATTGGTGTATTCATTTGCTAGGGTTGCTGTAACAAAGAGCCACACAATGGGTGGCTTATAAGGACAGAAATTTATTGTCTCAAAGTTCTGTAAGATAAA
The DNA here is from genome assembly GCF_000296735.1 of Chrysochloris asiatica. Lineage (NCBI taxonomy): Eukaryota > Metazoa > Chordata > Mammalia > Afrosoricida > Chrysochloridae > Chrysochloris > Chrysochloris asiatica. Next base: position 5,217,629 of record NW_006408665.1, on the reverse strand, counting down.
AGTCCAAATTTAGTATACTGGAAGAATATATTTCTGAAGATTCTAGAGGAAAGAATCTTTTCTTGTTACTCCCAGCTTATAGTTGTTGTTGTTGTTGTTGTTACGTACTGTCAAGTCAGTTCCAACTCAGCATTTCTGTATAAGGTTTCCAAGGAGCAGGTAGTGGCTTTGCACTCTCAACCAGTACATATCCTATAGCTCCCTACCAGGACTCTAAGCTTATAATTGTCCCAGATATTTCTCTGAGTTTCCTCTTCTTTTTTTAAGGACTTAGCCTACACCATTGTGATATCCTTTTAACAGATAGCATCATCAAAGATCTTCATTTCAAACAAGGTCACATTTGCAGGAATCAGGGTTAGTACTTCAACATAACTTTTGGAGGACTAACAATCAGTTTCTGAGAATGAACAGGAATGTGAATGAGAATGTCAAGAACCTCAAGTGAAAACATTTGTATACAGTTCTCTAGAGACTAAAAATCATCTTTTAGACAATAAATATAATATTGTTGTGTTAAGTGCCATCCAGTTGGTTCCAAATTATAATGACCCTATCTATGTACAACAGAATGAAACATTGCCTAGTTCTGACTTGTCCTCACAATTCTTATGTTTGAGCTCATTGTTGCAGTCACTGTGTCAATCCAACTTATTGGGGACATTTATTTGTTTATTTATCCACTGATCCTCCATTTTACCAAGCATGATGCCCTTCTCTATGCACTAGTCCCTGTTTATGTTGTTGTTTTAAGTGTCATTGAGTCAGTTCCCACCCATAACAACCAAGTATAGAGTTTCTGAGGAGTGGCTGGTGAGCTTGAACTACTGCCCTTGCAGTTCAAAGTGACTTTACAATCCAGAGCATTAACCCATAACACAACACCAGGACTCTAGTACCTGCTGATGTTGTTGTTGTTATTGTTAGATGCCATCAAATTGGTACCAACCCATAGCGACCTTATCATAGCAGAACAAAACACTGCTTAATCCCAGGCCAACCTCACTACTGTTGCCACGCTTGAGACAAAGTCTCTCAATCATCACTTCTAATAAGCAACCAGGCTGACTTCTTCCAAGACTAATTTAGTCATTCTTCTCCAATATCATAATTCAAATGCATCAATTCTTCTCTTGTCTTCCTTATGCATTGTTCACACATATGATGTGATAGAAAATACCATGATTTGGGTCAGGGCCGTCTTAGTCCTCAAAGTGACATCTTGTCTCTTTAACACCTTAAACAGGTCTTTTGCAACAGATTTGCCCAGTGCAACACAATTTCTTGACTGATGCTTCCACAAGAGTTGATGGTGGATCCAAGTAAAATGAAATACTGGATAACTTCAAACTTTTCTCTGTTTATTCTTCTGCTGCTTCTTGGTCCAGTTGTGGATTTTTGTTGTCTTCCATTGAGGTGTTATCTACACTAAAGGCTGTAGTCTTTGTTATTGTTGTTGTTAAGTGCCATCGAGACAGTTCTGACCCATAGCAACCCTGTATTGGGCTTCCAAGAAAAAGTTGGTGAGCTTGAACTGCCAACCTTGCAATTCAAAAGGCTTTTGCAGCCTGGTGCATTAACCCATAGAGCCATACCAGGACTTCTCGATCTTCATCAAAAAGTGCTTCAACTTCTCTTTGCTTTCAGAAAGCAAGGTTATGTTATCTGCATATTTTTTTTGTTGTTGTTAGGTGCCATCAAGCCACTACCAACTCATAGTGACCCTATGCACAACAGAACAAAGCACTGGCTGGTCTGGGGCCAACCTCACAATGGTTGTCATGCTTAAGTCCATTGATGCTCATATTCCCAATCCATCTTGCTGGGGGTCTTCCTCTCAGCGACTGCTCCCTCCTGACAATATGTCCAAAGTAGTAGAGACAAAGTTTGACCATCTTGGTCTCCAATGAGCACTCTGGCTGTACTTTTTTCCAACACAGATCTGTTGGTTCTTTTGGCAGCCCATGGCACTTTCAATATTCTCCTCCAACACCATAACTCAAATGCATCAATTCTTCTATGATCTTCCTTATTCACTGTCCAGCTTTCACATGCATATGAGGTTATTGAAAACACCATGGCTTGGGTCAGGTGCACCTTAGTCCTCAAGTTGACGTATTTGCCCTTCAATACTTTAAAAAGTTCTTATTGCAGCATATTTGCCAAATGCAATATGTTATTTGATTTCTTGACTGCTGCTTCCATGAGTGTTGATAGTTGATTCAAGAAGAATGAAGTCCTTGACAACTTCAATATTTTCTCTGTTGGAAGAATGTTGTGTATTGGTCCAGTAGTGAGGATTTTTGTTTTCCTTACATTGAGATGCAATCCATGACAAAGGCTGTGGTCTTTGATCTTCATCAGTAAGTATTTTAAGTCCTCTTCACTTTCAGCCAGCAAGGTTGTATCATCTGCATATTGCAGGTCTTTAATGATTCTACTTCCAATCCTGATACCACATTCTTCTTCATCTAGTCCAGTTTCTAGGACTATTTGCCCAGGATATGTATTGAATAAGTATGGTGAATGATTATAACTCTGACACACATCTTTCCTGATTTTAAAGCATTCTATAGTCCCTTATTTTGTTTGAACAACTGCCTCTTGGTCTATGTATAGGTTTCTCAGGAATACAATTAAGGATGCTGTAATTCTCAATTTTCACATTGTTATCTATAGTTTGCTATGATCCACACAGTTGAATGCCTTTGCATAGTTAATAAAACACAATTGAACATCTTTATGGTATTCTCTTCTTTTAGTCAAGATTCATTTGGTATTAGCAATGATGTCTCTCATCCCTTAAACAAGGCAAAATAAAGCAGTCTCACAGAGTTTTAGCTTCCACAGGTTTTACTGCCAATATGTATGATCAATATGAGAGTAGATTTTAAATATTGCTACAAAATAATATAAACATTTATTAAACAGAAATATCAAAATGTAAGACTATTGTTTCTCAACTTATCCTCCACTTATGAAGATAGTATTTCCATCTCTTTGATACCTTCCCTAAAGAATTCTATGTTTTTTTTTTTTTTTAAATTATACTCATCAAAACAGCAGTTTCGGTATCCTCAAGGGGCTCAAGTTGTGTTCTTTTGAGATATCCTTTGAATTATATGAAAAAAAAAATCTGAACTATATGAAGAAGAATGTGGCATCAGGATTGGAGTAAGGCTCATTAACAACTTGCAATGTGTAGATGACATAAGTTTGCTTGCTGAAAGCAAAGAGGACTTGAAGCACTTTTCTGGTCTTGTAAGTTTTCTGCCTTTGATAAAGTGTAATCTTACCACTTTCCTATTGCTCGTTTTAGCAGAAAATATTTGAGTTTTTATTTTCTAATAGGTTTTAGCCTTCATAGGTTCTGGCTTTCACAGGTTTTACTGTATTTATGATATATGAGGGGACTTCAAAAAGTTCATGGAAAATGGAATTGAAAGATAATGGAATTTTTCCATTTGTTTTTGAAACCCATGTGTGTGTGTGTATTTATTTTTATATTAAATATATATAATTTTATGTGAAACTATGATATGAATTACTATGCTGCATAGCTATTAAATAGAATGAAGATGATCTATATGCACTGATGTAAAAAGATTCTTTTGTTGTTGTTGTTAAGTGCTATGGAGTCAATTGGACTCATTGTGGTCCTATGTAAACAGAATGAAACATTGTCGAGTCCTGCACCATCCTCACAATCATTCTTATACTTGAACCCATTGTTGCAGCCACTATTCTAATTCATCAAAAGTTTGTTTGCGGGTCTGTAAACCAGCATCCACTTCACCATTTCCCTTTCTACTTCACTCACATTTCTTGAAATGGACCCCAAATATTCCTGTGTCACTGGTGGTTCCTGTGTCTGCTCTGGCTCCTGTAAGTACAAAGACTGCAATGCACCTCCTACAAGAAGAGCTGCTGCTGCTGCTGCCCTGTGAACTGTGCCAAGTGTACCCAGGGCTGTATCTACAAAGGGGCATCAGACAGGTGCAGCTATTGCACCTGACATTGGAAAACCTTATCCAAGCATAAATAGAGTCACCTATACAAAGCTAGGGAGTCCTAGTATGGTGCTGTGGGTTAATGAGCCAGACTGCAAAGCCATTTGAACTGCAAAGGAGCTCTGGTAGCGTAGTGGTTACGAATCGGGCTGCGAACCTTAAGGACAACGGTTCAAAACTACCAGCCGCTCCACGGGAGAAAGATGAGGCTTTCTACTCCCGTAAAGATTTACACCCTCGGAAACCCTGTACAGGGTCGCCATGGGTCGGAACCGACTCGATGGCACTTAACAACAACAAAGTACTATTTGGTTACACACACTGAAAAATGACCTTAGACAGCTGCTTTGAACACTGATTTTTCTCATTGTACAATTCTTTATAGCAGTTAATTATATCAATGATTGTTCTTGAAATTTCAATTTCCATCATCATCAGGGCTACTATTGGTAAGAATCTGCAAGCCAGCCTCAGATTTTAATACAAACACAACATCATAATGTCTCAAAAGCAGCAGATAATTTCTTTTCACATGAAGAAACAAGTGACCAAGTGACTAAGAGGCAAAGCGTGGTCATTTTTCAAGAAAAAAAGACTTTGGGACTACCTGAAAAAGAATTCAAGAGAATGGCATTTAAGTGTCTCCAAATAATTAACAGAAAATTAGAAGAAAACAAGGAAGAATTCAGGAATGCACTCCAGGAACAACTGGGCAAAATAGATAAAGAATTGGAGACAATACAAAACTTGCAAATATAAATCCAGATTAATACTCAGATTTCAAAAATAAATAATACATTGAAAGGGCAAAGTGTAGATTTGTATCAAAGGAAGTTCAAATTAGTGAACTAGAAGATAAATTTGTCAATACAAAAGTTAGAAGAACAATCAGATAAAAGAATGAAAATATCTGAAGGGAGTCTAAGATTTATGTGTAACAACAAGGAGAGGAAAAATTTATAGGTGATCACAATTCTATAACAGGAATAGACAAAGAAAAACACATCAAATATGGTAAAAAAAAACCTTTGGGGGAAAAAAATCCTTAACATGAAAGATAAGATGATCACCACAGAAGAAGTTAAATGAATCCCAAACAGGATAACCCCCCCAAAAAATTCACCAAGATATATCACAATCTAATTCTTCAAAATAAAGGACAAGGAAAGTATCCTGAAAGCAGCTCAGAAAAAATAAAAAGTTGCCTACAACGGAGAACCAATAAGATAAAGCTCTAATTTCTCAGCACAAATCAAGAAGGCAAATTTGGAAAGACAAATACAAGAATCTGAAAGAAAAAGTGAATCATAAAACCAGGATAATTGTCCTACAAATATGACAACAAAATCAGAACATTTCCAGAAAAGCAGAAATTAGAGAAATTTATAAAAACCAGACCAACTTTGAAAAATTACTAAAGGGAGTCCTTTAGACTGAAAAACAACAGCAGACAACAACCAGAGATTGACATACATGGCAACACAAACTAAAATAAAATCCAGACATTGAAGTATCTAGACTCCGAGTATTGCACTGTAGGGTCAACACTGGACAGCAAACCACAAGGTTGGCTGTTCAAACTTACCAGCAGCTCATCAGAAACCCTATACAGAGTTGCTATGAGTAAGAATCAACTCAATTGCTCTTAACAACAATAACAACAGCATAGAAGTAGCCAAAGTAACACAAACCTACAAGACTGAAAATAGGAAATTAGAGATTTCAACTTATAATTAAAACAACTACAAAGTAAAAAGAGGAAAAGTATAGTTACAGAATTTCATATGGTAAGAAGTTAAGTACATCTCAAGATAAAATAGACTTTCTCAAAATGGGAAAGAAATTAATCAATTATAGGGTACCCTCAAAGAATACATCAAATCAAGAAAAGGAAAATCCATGATGATTTTGTAAACATTAAAACAATGAAGAAGTTGACAAGAAAATACACATAAAAAATGAACTCTGAGCTTGATGGTGGCTAAGGTGGAGGTACAGTGAAGTTCACCATCAGGGATACCACAGAATACCAGGCAAAGCAGATCCAGAGCAGAGCTCCAAAACTAGGAGCCACAGATATAGGAATATTTAAAAGGTTTGAAGGCTTATAGCTAGTGGAACTTGTAGCAAATGTAAGAAATCATGTACTTTTGAATCTGCTGGGCTTGGTGGCCCCAAGCCAATAGCTTGGGTGAAACCAAACAGCAAGACCAAGCTGGGGAGCAGACACACCATGAAAAAATGTCACGGGAACCTTGGAGCAAAGGTGAACAATACACTTTCTTGGTTTTGCTTTGTTCTGATTTTTTTTTTTTTTGCCCCCCAACCCCACCCCGCTGTTTGCACACCTTGATTCTGTTGACTATATGGGGTGCTTGAGCAAGTGGATACCCCCGACCATCATCACTGGAGGTTCTTCTGCCACACATGTGCAGATACTCTCAGCTCAAGAACTGGCCCTGAACTGTTGTTGTTTTTTGTAAAATATGGGAAAATCCAGGACAGGGGTGTAGAGAGGGAAAGAGAGTTTAAAAACAAAACAGGACAGAAATTAAATTAAATCCTGAGGTACAGCATAAGAACCAACAGTGGCATCTTGAAATCTTTCAGACAGCTTTGAAGGCAAAAAGCTGAAGAGAGGACATTAAAGTCATACTCATATTAGGCTACAGACTTTCTCTCTCTCTCTCTCTCTCTCTCCTCTCCCTTTTCTGCAATGATACACTACAGTATTCAGTCTAGTTTTTTTGTTTTTTTTTCTGGTGCAGTTTTGCATGCTCCCCCTTCAACTTTTAGGGGACTCTTTCTCTTCCTATATTACCCAAGAAGAGACAATAACAGCTGCCATAGAGTCAAGCTACAATCACATGCTATAAAACACCAAAACCCAGGCAAGAACCAATACCAGCTGTCATATACCAGGGAGGCAGACAACACCTGTGAAAATTACTCTGAGTTAAGCAATAAGAAGAGTGAAAAGGGAAGCCCACATCTTGATCACATCTACCTGGAACAAATCAGAAATCATAAAAAATACCAAAACACATACTCAATTATGTATTAAGGCCACAGATAAACACTAAAGATGTCCAAGAAGCAAAAGCAGATGATCATATCAGCACATGTCCAGAAACAATATAAAATGTCTGAGACAAATGGCCTAAAGGTAGACCTGGACTACATTCTGAAAGGAGGGCAGGCCTTGGAAATACCTAAGAAGGAATTCAGAAAAATGATTATAAAATGTTTCAAAACATTTTACAATGGAGCTGAGAAAAATAAAGACGAAGTCAGGAAAGTGCTACAGGAACAATCAAATAAGATAGATACAGCATTGGAAACAATTCAAAACCTACAGAAAGAGGTCCAAATGATCAATAATAGATTATTAGAAATAGACAATACTCTGAAAGGGCAAAGGAGTAGAATAGAAGAGATGGAAGGCAGAACTAGTGAGCTGAAAGACAAATTTGTCAATACCACTAAGATAGAACAGCAAGCAGAAAAAACAATGAAAAATCTGAAGAAGGTCTAAGATTCATGTTGGACAACATGAAGAGGAATAACTTAAGAATTATCGGCATTCCAGAAGAAGAAGATTCACACAAGTTCACAGAGGAAATAGTTGAAGAACTGCTGGAAGAAAATTTCTCTAACATCCTGAAAACTGAAAAGATTAACATTCAAGAAGCTCAATGAATCCCAGGAAGGATAGATCCCAAAAGAAAATAACCAAGACATATCATAATCAAGCTCTCCAAAATCAAAGATAAGGAGATACTCCTGAAACCAGATAGGGAAAACAGAAGTGTTACATAGAAAAGCAAGGTAGTCAGATTAAGCTCTGATCTCTCAGCAGAAACCATGCAAGCAAGAAAGCAATGGGGAGACATATATAAAACCATGAAAGAAAAAAACTACCAACCAGGAATCCTTTGTCCAGAAAAGTTATCAATCAAATGTGACAGTGTAATCAAAACATTCCAGGATAAACAGAAACTAAGGGATTTTGCCAAAGCCAACCGTGCATTACAAAACATTCTAAAGGGAGTTCTATGGACTGAGAACAAACAAGAACAGACAACAACCAGAGATTGACATATGTGGGAGCACCTCCCAGAATTAATTTGACAGAAGGAAGAGTAGAGAACAAAACAAAACTGTAAGAAAAAATTCAGAGAATCTGGGAGGTCAGTCTATAATTAAAACAATTACAATGCAAAAGAAGGTAAACACGTAGAAACAGAGATCTAGATGGTGAGGTCAGGTAGATTACAGGATAAAATAGAATGCACTAAATGGAGAGAAAAGTTAACAGATGATAAGGAAACCTCAAAGAAAATTACCACTTCACAATATACCAAGAAAATTAAAATTCAAGAAATGTGGAAACATTAAAACTATGAGGAAACTCACAAGAACGAACACAAAAAGCATGAACTCAACAAAGGAAGAAACACAGAACAAAGAAAGCAGCAACACCTTAAAAAAAAACCCACACAACATAATGACAGCAATTCATCCATACCTACCAATAATTACACTGTTTTGGAAGAAGTGCAGCAAGAGTGCTCCTTGGAGGCCAGGATGGCTAAGCTTCGTCTCTCATACTTTGGACATATTGTAAGGAGGGAACAGTGGCTGGAAAGGATGTCATGCTGGGTAAGATGGAGGGTCATAGAAAAAGAGGAAGACCCTCAACAAGATGGATTGGCCAGGGAGCATCACTGATGGCATCGAGTGTGGCAGCAGTAGTGAGGTTGGCCCAGTATTGGATATTGTTTCGTTCTGCTGTGCATGAAGTCGCTATGAGTCGGTTACAACTCAATGGCACCTGACAACAACAACAACTTCGATAATTACGCTGAATGTAAATGGATTAAATGCACCTGTTAAGAGACAGAGGGTGGGAGAATGGATAAGAAAACAAGATCCTTCAATATGCTGTCTGCAAGAGACACATCTCA
>NW_006408665.1:5192480-5205859 GCF_000296735.1 Chrysochloris asiatica | reverse complement strand
GTTGAAGAATAGATAAACAAATTGTGGTACATATACACAATGGAATACTACGCTACCTTGAAGAATAACAAGGAGGCTGTAAGCCACTGCCTAACATGGACAAACCTTGAGGACATTATGTTGAGTGACATTAGTCAGTCACAAAATGAGAAATACTGCATAGGACCACTACTGTAAAAGACTAAGAAAATGAACCCATAATAAAGGGGATGGGGGGGGATTCTTTGCTGGCTACTGGGACGTGGGGGGAAGTGGGGTAAGGGGAGGGATGGGAAGGTGTAGCACAGGGTAGGGAATAGACACAGGATAGTTTGGGTGCTGGGGAGGTTTGCAATACACAAGAAGGGGGATGGGAATGGAAGAACAAAGCGGATGGCAGAACAATTAGGCAGGTTTGCATGAACTAAGTGGGACAGAGGTAAATAATTATGTATGCACAACATTGGAACAACAGGGCTCTGGGATACAGGAATTGAGAGATGGTTGGAATAGGGAAAAGGGGGAAAATAATGCTAAGATGCTTGGCTGTCTTATGAATCTTGGTTTCCCTGGCATACCATTATAAATTAGACACTTGAGGGGGAAAGAAAGGAATAGCCATAAATATCACCATAGAAAGCTTGTAAGTCCATCTTCTATCTATGACTGATTGGAATACCTAAAATGGGGCTACAACATGCCCAGTGAAGGAGGCTTCCTGCAGAGCCTCTGCATTACACAGGACCATAGGTAGAATCCAGAACAGCATCCAGAATCTTCTGAGGTGGGAAATTTCCACTTGAAAGGACAAGCAGACCAGCCTGGAGTGGCTAGAAGAACAGAAGATCCTTCTTGAAAGGAAGACTGAAGGGAAAAATACAAAACAATATAGACAGACCGACTGATTACTACAAGAACAAGCAAGTTACTCGCCTAGGAGACATCAAGGCAAGTTGTTGGATCCCCTTAGAGCAAACCCCTTTCAAGACTAAGACTCAATGGGAATACACATTCTGATTGGTGACCACATTCATCACCAATAAGGGGAAGTAAGGGAAAAACAGCTGATAAGAAGAGAGGGCATATGTACAAGAACACCCACACTTGCAGATAATACCCACTTGAACTGGCTTCAATGACTAGATGATCAGAGTTCAACTAGACAAAGAGGAGGGGAAAAAAGAGTAATCTGATACAATATGATGAACTTGATCTACACCTATGGTTGCAGTAGCTCAAAAGAGGGAACAAATCTTTACAGCAAGGATCATTCCCACCCCCTCCACACCCAGAGTAGACAGGGATGGGCAACTTGGACATTGGCTACCCAAAATGGGGGGTGGGGGGTTACAAATGCAAGAAGTGACTGGCTTACAAGCTTTCAAGAGGGAACCTAGATCCAGAGGGTCTGGAGGAAGGTAGAATCTCCACTGAGTAGTATCCAATCTGTCTAGGCGGGACTGATGAAATGAAATGCAGATGGGGCTTTTGTGATACAATAGTGAATAATTGTTATCAAGACTGATTGTGAGGGTTGAAAATGTAAAGGTAGACATTTTATAATAATGAGGGGAGTGATTAACTTTGGAGTCTAAGAGTGATGGTCCTGGGACCATCAAGGTAGAAGAGGAGAGCGGGAGAAGTAGTGACGCCAGAGATAGAGGCAGAGATGATGAAGGCAGAGACGATGATGTGGAGAGATGGAGCAGCTGTGGACTTTAGACCCATAGAGAGAGAGGGACTGTGTGCTGACAACCGGGGTTGTGGAGGGTGGGCAGGCTTGCAGGGTATACCTTGTGGTTGGTTGATGATGCATGGAGGGGATTGTTACCACAGCAATGAAACAATATACAATAGGATGAATGTAAAACTAATGTTATCCCATGTAAACTATCATATAATGCACAAGAAAACATAAAACAAAAAAAATGAACTCAACACAGGAAAACATGTGAAACAAAGAAGCCAGAGGCATCACAAAAAAGTACACATAGCAAAATGTCTGCGATCAATTCATACCTAGTGACAATTACACTGAGTGTCAATGGATTCAATGCATGAGTCAAGAGACAGAGAGTAGCAGGATGGATAAAAAAACAGGATACTTCAATATACCTTCTACAAGAGACACACCTTACACACAAAAGTAAACACAGATTAAAAATTAAAGGATAGAAAAAATATAGTAAGCTAATGGCAAAAATAAGCAGGAGTGGCAATATTAATTTCTCATAAAACAGACTTCAAGGCAAAAGCCAGTGTAAGATACAAAGAAAGACACTATCTCATGATTAAAGGATCAATGGAACAAAAGAATAATAAATATCTATGCTCCGAATGAAAGAGCCTCAAAATAAATAAATCAAGCTCTAATACAATTGAAAAAATAGACAACTCTAGAAAGTTGGTTTGAACTGCAAGTTTGCCAGTTCAAATACACCAGAGATTCCTCAAAAACCCTATACAGGGTCACTATGAGTCAAAAGTGAATTACATGAGTCATGTAATTATCCAACACCTTGTTTTATATTTACAGTAGCCAAAAGATGTAGGGGATATTTTCAAACCCCTCTGTACAAATGAGTAGATTATGGTTCAGAGATATTAGGTAATGTTCCCTATTCATATAACTAGTAGAGGCAGAACCTACATATGAAATCCAATATTTTCCATCTAAAACATGTGCCCTTGATCTCTGTGCTTTACTTGTAATAGTCAAAAACAACCAATAATGCAAAAAGAATCATGGCACATGATTGGAAATGTTTATTATGCAATGACTTGTACTTCCTCTGTACTGAGTCAGAATAACGACAAAGTATCAAATAGATAAAATCCCTAGGAAATTACCAGGCAATTTGGCCTATAACAACTTTCCAAAATATAACACTCAGTATTTTAAAATGAACATTCTGATGGAATTATTTTAGGAAGTAATTTCGGCTGGCATCATAAGTATCAGTCTCATTTCTCCTTAGATATTGGTAACATGTATTCTATCATCAACATCTAGCTATCTATCTATCCATCTATCTATCAACACAGGATATATGGCAAAAAGATTTGGGTGATTCATTAAATGCAAGGCTTTGGCAGCACATATGGGGAAGTGTTTATAAAGCAGTTTAGGAAACAAGACTACAACAAATTCAGGTTAATATTCTTCCCAGAACCTGCTGGTTCCCATCCAGATAGGGTTATAGACAGATGCTTCATTTTGGAAATGCTGAAAATGCAGAGCTGCTATTCTTGGTTGCATCAATTCAGATTTGAGTTTTACTTAAAGCCTAATTCATTTATTGTTTAGTTTTCTCTACAGTATTTTGGGGTTGGTAACTATAGAGCATAGAACATTATCAACAAAATAGTAATGTTTCCCTTAAGCCAAGCTCTGTAACCAATATCTGGAACAAAGACTAAACAGTGCCCACACTCAAGTCATTAAGAAAACTGCCAGTACAGGATTACTGACTGGAAGCAATATTAGGTGGAATTTTAAATGGTGGGGTTTTTTTTTTGTTTTGTTTTTTTTAATAAGGCAGAATCTGGACCCCCTTACTGGTTTTTGACCAATAATCTTTGCCAAAGAATTAACTTTACTTCAATGTTTTGTCTCCAAATTTTACCTCATGTTATTTGGGAGATTGCTATTATTTAAATTATACAAGCCACCCTCACTTGCCAAGAGCTCTTTGTCACCCTCTTTATAAAACTAGCTGAATTTTGGTCAAATTTTAATGAAAGAAAAAAACATGGCTGTCTCTGTAGGTCATTGGGGTAAAGAGAATTTGGGAACAATGAGGAGTTACTGGACCTAAAACTGGCAGGCAGACCAGCTCTGCTAAGTTTTAAACCTAATTAACTCCTTTTGCTTTGCACTCTGACCAAATTTGGCTCAAGCAAGCTCCATCAGATCTGAGAGATGTCAAGTGATGCCACCATCCATCAGCAACCAGGAGGAATGCTGGCCACTGGACAGGACAGCTTGCTTTGGCATTGGTGGTGAGTCTGGTCTTGGGATTAAACATGGCTCATAATGTTCTTGGAAGGCAGAGAAGTTTCTTCTGGCTTTTCAAGGTGGTTGCCATGGAAGGTAGAGGGCATTTCTGGGGAAGCCATTTGCCCCACTGCTTTTGCAGAGGCTGCTTCTCTGTCTCCAATCTCACAGGGAGAAATAGTCATGTCTGCTTTCAAATCAGCTGTGCACACACAGAGGGCTGTGTATCCCCTTTATTATGTGGTAATGTGCTATCAGTTCCCCAGGAGGCAAGCTGGTTCTTTTGTGTCAGACACAATCATGAGCCATGAAGAACTGATGGATAGAGAGGAGAAAGAGGCACAAAAGACATGAGATCTTGGAAGGAAATTTTTAAAACAACCACCCAATTACTGAGTTTTTAGCTTGTGCCAAACCTGGTACTAAGTGTCTAGTATCAATTTTTTTTTTTTTTTAATTGAAGCCTCATAACAACCCTAGGAGATTTGGGATGATTAGCTTCATTTTATAGCTCCATTGGTCACTTGTTGAAGCTTGCAAGCTTTTGAAAAACAGCTTGACTAAAATCTGGCTATTGAGATTGCTCTTCAGTTAACCAAAATTCTCTTCACTGGAATCCCATACAGACAGTTTAGGATTTCCAGGAGCACAGCCCCAGTGTGCGCCAGCTGGCACTGGAGGCAGCCAACATTCTTTTGGGCTGCACACCCGTGATGGGAAGCTGGAGCCCAGCCTTCTGCACAGCTGGCTTACGAGCAAGCCTCTATTTTCCCCCTGGAACTTCATCTGTCTGCAGGTTTATGATACTCAGGCCTTTTGTTAAATCTGGCTAGACTTTAAATGAGAATAATACTTTGCACATCTACCAGGCTTGTTACCTGAAACTATTAAAAGATTTTACAAAGTATCTAAATCAGTCACCATCTCCATCTACTATAGGTATTTCAACCATTTGGGGAAAAGGTAAACATTAAAGTAAATTTTGTAATTTGGTGGAAGGGCTGGTAGCTGAACCATTGATTCCTAGACATTGTGCAAGTTTTAATTAAAGCTTTGATAGAGGAATGTGTGCTTTGTTTACCATTTCAAAATCAGTGACATTGATGTGCCAGCCAAACCATACTTGCTTTTCATGATGATCAATTTCCGCTGAAAGCAGAGAAGATAGCAATAATTCTAACCTAATTCCGGAAACCTGGAAAGTTTCATCCCATCATTTGCTCTGCATGCAATCAATATACTAGTGACATTTTACAAGTATATGGATCAGAGCTTTCTACGTGAAACCTTTGTCATTGACATTGAATTCCTGAGTATTAGGAAGCACACTCTGATGCTGCACTGCCTAGGTTTGAGTCTTTGTGTCTTGAGCAGTGTACTAAACCTTTATGTGCTTTGGTTTCCCTATCCATAAAATGGGAGTGTGAAAACAATTCCTACTTCATAGATGAGTATCACATGAGTTAATGTATGTAAATTGCTTACAATGGTACTTGCCCTATAGCAAACTCTATGCAAGTGTCACCTACTATTATAATATTAATTAAGTATTAATGTGGTAAATCTGTGCATAATGTAAACTGAACTGTAGCCTCAAAACCTTTCCATATGATTCCAGTGAAGAATTTTATTTCATTTGGTTATTCTCCTTTACAATGGAACCAGTGAGAAAATAACTCACCCAAGTGTAAAATGACATATTGTTGTTAGGTGCCATCTAGTAGGTATCAACTCATAGTGACCTTCTGCACAGTAGAACAAAACACTGCCCGATCCTGAGCCAACCTCACTATTGTTACCATGCTTGAGTCCGTTGATGCTGCCACTTGGCCAATCCATCTCGCTGTGGAGCTCCCTCTTTTTCTCTGCCCCTCCACCTTACCAAACATGGTATCCTTCTCTAATGACTGCTCCCTTCTGACAATATTTCCCAAGTATGAGAGATGAAGTTTGGCCATCCTGGCCTCCAAGGAGCACTCTGGCTGCAGTTCTTCCAACACAGATCTATTGGTTTTTTTGGTAGTCCATGGCACCTTCAATATTCTCCTCCAACACCATAACTCAAAAGCATCAATTCTTCTACGGTCTGCCTTATTCACTGTCCAGCTTTTCACATTCATATGAGGTTATTGAAAATATCATGGCTTGGGTCAGGTGCACCTTAATCCTCAAGCTGACATCTATGCTCCTCAACACTTTAAAAAGGTCTTGTGCAGCAGATTTGCCTAATGCAATACATCATTTGATTTCTTGACAGCTGCTTCCATGAGCACATTAGGGTTCCATGGCATATTAGGGTTATCCAAATTCCATTTGTGTGGATTATCTTCTCAAGATCAAGAAAAATGAATATACTTTCTGGAAAAAAACATTGTGACTCACCATATTAATGTCCAATTTAAGTGAATCTATTGGTCTTCATTCACATTAGTCTCTTAATTTAGTAAATCTATTTCTCTTTATTTTCTCATATATACTATCTGTACTAAAATAATTTTACTAGTTTTCAAACATTCTCTTCCTTCTGCTCTAACAGTCTGTTTCAAACCAAAATTTTATTTCCACTGTAACTCTTCTCAAAGCCATCTAGTTTATTTTACCATCAGCACTGCATTTTTTTCTTGCCTAAACATCAAGCTCAGAATCAGTTCCTTGGAAATCTTATGAGGAGTCGCTATGGGTCAGAACCAACTTGATGGCACTTAACAACAACAACAAACACAGTTTGTATTCAATAACCTTTCTCCCTTTTCAAACTTTGATTACCATATCTGGCTCTGTAACTCTACTTCCTTTCCCTTTCTCTCTCCACATTTTCTGGCTCATTTCCATGGAATTTCAGTCCTACTTTATTTCTCCACTAGGAACTTTCTCCCATAGGAACTTCGATATAAGTCCTTAAAGATTTAATGTCTATTAATGATCATTCCGGAGTCCTGATGTGGCACTGTGGGTTAATGCTGCAGACTGCAAAGCTGTTTGAACTGCAAGGTCGGCAGTTGAAGCTCACCAGCTGCTCCTCGGAAACCCTATCCAGGGTTGCTATGGGTCAGAACCGACTCGATGGCACTTAACAACAACAACAACAATGATTATTCCACATATATCTCCATCCCATTACCCCCTAGAAAATATGCCCTCATCCTGGTTTCTAGTGAATGGATAACACTCTAGATCATCTTAGGGAAAATCTACATTCTAAGGTTAATTCAACCAATAGCATAACTCCTCCTTTATCTTAAATACAACACTGGGAATACTCCCATTTGGGTCATATAAATCTCAATGTTTAATGAGGAATTTCCTTACTTATTTCCAATAGACAAAGACAAGTACAGTAAATTTCTCACAATGAAATGTGACTGACAGATAAATAGTACCCAAGAGAATGAACAACAACAACAACAAAATGAATGGCTTCCACATATTTCTGCCAACCCATACAGCATTTACTGAACAGTTCTAGAGCCATCAATGGGTCAGTACAGTTAGCAGAGTTGACTGCCAGAGAGCCAGATGTTACTGTTGGAAATACATCAGCAACACCTCATGCACGCAGCCATGGGTCTACAGAAGAGAGACTAGATGCCAATAAACTTTGATTCCTTTATTAGGGCCATTCAAATGACAGTGCTAAAAAAACACTGTCATTTTGGCCTTTTCTTTGGAGAACCTGCATTCGACAACGAAGATTAGAAATAAAAAGATGCTAAATTCTTGATAAAATGAAAAAGGGACTGAAACAGAGAGAGACCAATTTTCACTGTGTATTGTACAAGCTTCTTGTTCCCTCCTAAAATGAAATACATCGTGTTCCTTATTTGAATTCAATAATGATGCAGAGCCAACGCAGCTCAGTCTCTATTGGGAACATTTTCCTTGGCATCATTCTGCACATTTTGGATTAAACATTGCTCTCTCTAAACTGACAAAGAACTTAGGTAATGCCTTTTCAGTAAGAATTTTTAAAGTATATTGGCAATGAAGATAATCACACTTTGAAAGCTCTCTTTTTCTAGTAATCACAAAACAAGCTACATTATCTACAACCGGAAAGAATCCTTCGTTTTAAGTGAAGGTTTAGTTTACCCACTCTGAAGTGTATTTATCTGTTGAAACCATTTGTTGGCACTTGGAAATATAAACCAGCATTTTAGAAAGTTTGCTGAAGAAAGATACTCTGATTCATAACACAAAGGAATTTGTCTCAAAGAGAGACTGTACAGTGAAAGTAAATACTGAAACAGTACAAATAGCAGTGAATTTCTCTTAAGAATGTAAGAGGTCTCCTTCTACCTTTTTCACTTACCACCATGAAGAGTCTCCTTTATTTGTCATTTAATGGGAAGTGCCTGTAGACAACTGGAAGTACCACTGAAAAGGAAGGCTCCATTCCCATCTCCACCACCCTCATGATGATAAGCACCACTGTTATGGTCAACAGCATCCTCACTAGAGTTGTCTCCACCGTCATCACTAGGTCATACCTCCCTCCCAAACATCTCCACCACTGTTACTACCACAATCACTATCTCTACCATGACCATACCCACCTTTCCCATCTCTGTCACTACTTCTATCACCAACACCTTCTCACCACAATTACTACTACCACCACATTCATCTTACCCACTACCATTAGCATCAGTACCACCATCACTGTCACCCTCACTGCTACCAACATAACCACTACTATCACCAACACTACTACTACCACCTTTATCACCAAACAGGTTCTTTTCTGGGCATCCTTTTTTTCACCTTATTTTGTAGGCATATAGTGTGTTTTTTAAGGTCAAGCTCTAATTTTACTTTAAATAAAAAAAAAACAAAACAATTCATTCCAGCCAGAGATGGCTATCTAAAGTATGTTTAGGTGTCTTGTATAAACTGCAGGCTCTTGAATATTTTTCCCTTACATATTTTAACTCGAATCTTCTGTTTTGAGCACAAAAACTTTCTTGCCCATAACAGTTATTGCATAGAAAGGTGATAAAGATTAAATGTGAAAATGAGAGAGAGAGAAAAAAATTATCCCACATTTCTTTTTCATTCTTTATTCCCTGTTAGGAAGTTGTTTTGCTGTTATTAGGTGTTCTTCAGTTTGTTTTTGCTTTTTGGCGGCCTTTTGCCCACCGGATTGAACCCTTGCTTGTTCTGCACATCATCACAATTGTTATGTTTGAATCCATTGTTGCTGTCACATTAGAATGCCTAGTGGTAATAAAATAATAATACACTGAGCAGTAGAAAGTAAATTAGAAAGCAATAACACAAATTCTAGGAATATAGACATTAATTAACCAAGAGTTGGTTGTATTTATTTGTATAATTGTGGCTCTTTATCTGTACTATTAAATTCTGTGAACCTCTAGCTTGAAAACAATACTATTGTGAAAACACCATTCATTTTCCAATAAAGAGCAATGTAAAGAGTTAGGGCAATAGGAGATAACAACAAATTCATAATCCAGCTTTAGCCACATGTTCCAGTAGAGATGTCCTCAGAGTAGGATCGCAACAGAACTAAAATGGCTCATCTTTACTCATATAGCATGGACCAGAAGGTTCTGAGACAAGAGATTAAGAAAAGTTATGGATTTGTTTCTCTAGGGAACTTTTACATTCCTACTTTTCTTCTTATTCTCTCTCCCGTCTTGCTTTCTTCTTTGCATGAAATTAACAGGAAAGAAAGAAAGAGACAAAAACTGATGACTTCTGATGTCTTTTTCTACCCTCTAACTCTAGGATTTTCTATCATTTGTGGACAGAATCTGTTTTTATAAATCCCTTGATGTATGAATCACCATGCTAGCTATAGAAGAAACATTTCTGAAAGTACTTTATCTTAGGCATGGACTTAAAGCTGCCCTTGCAAGGTTTGTGAAGTCTAATGGGATTCTAGGGTCAAAATGGAGAGAAGCTGTCAGCATCTCTCAAATGCAATAATAGCAATAACTCTAAAAATGCCTCTCTGTCATCAGAGAAGTTCTCATTTTTCTTGTAGCAGCAGCATCTTCACAGAATTGAATCATTCTGTAGAGCAGGAGCAAAAGGCAGGAGGAAAGTTTATATGTTGCAGCCCAAAGACCTTAATCACTGAGGACATATAGTTTGATGGTCGCTTGGTTTCGGGGATTAAAGAGAAGGTTATTTGTTCCACTGCCAACTCTTTCCTAATAAACTCCTCCAACTGGGGTTCATCTACTCATTATCTGCACAAACTGTTAAGATTAATTTCTTAGCCTATGCAATCAGAAAATAAGTTTTGCAATGTGATTCTTAGTTAATGTTGTGCCAGAAACACCAGGTTTTAATGAATGGAGTCTTGGCTTGAAAGTCAAGCTGACCTGATTCTCTTGCCAAATCTATCCCTGACTGACTCAATCACTATTCCTGATGAAATGGGCTCAGCAGTGAGTTCTTCAGATCCTTGGATAAGCAATTAAACTGTTCTGACCTGAAGTTCCTTATCTCTAAAATGAAGGGATTTCTTAAGTTGTCATGAAGCTATAATCTGCCCAAAGACAAGAAGAAGCCTATGAATTGAACTGTCTTTTACCTCCCGAGTATAATGAATACATCATTAGCCTTTTTTCTTTACATATGTTTCAGTTATTCAATTATTTATTGTTTCAACAATGTGCCTGGCATTCTGGCATTGCTGCAGACTGCAAAGCTGTTTGAATTGCAAGGTTGTCAGTTCAAGTTCACCAGCTGCTCCTCAGAAATCCTGTACAGGGTCTCTATGAGTCAGAATGACCCAATGGCAATTAACAACAAATATATATATATATATATATATATATATATATACATATACATACATATATACATATATACATATACATACATATATACATATATGGTATGGCACTACATATTAGGTGACATTAATAAAAAAATTCAGACACATAAATTCAGTCAAAACTTTAATTAATATAATGAAGACAGAAAGCATGATGCCAAGTGGAACCGGGGTACCCTGTCCCCTCACAAGTTCTCAAGCCACTATATGATAGTAGGGCAGATTAAGACAGAGTTCCAGAAGGGAAGATGTATTCACTTCTTAATGTTTCCAAAACAAAAATACTACATGGGCTTTAAAGCCCAGAAATTTATTTTTTCAAAGGTCATGAAGGAAAACTCCAAATAGGATCTTGACTGTGTCAGCTCCTTCTATGGACTTCTCTCCTTTTTTCTAGTCATTGTTTTTTTGCTGTCATTGTTTTGTATTCTTCACATTCCTTGATTTCCATCTTCCTCTATGTGTGTCTCTGTCTAGTAAGCTGTTTTCATAGCTCAGAAGTGATTAGTTTTAAGATTAACCCTACTCTGGCATACCTTACTAATGTAACAACAACCAAAAAATCCCAATTTCAAAACAGGTATAGGAGTTAGCATTTCAGCACATATTTTGGGGGACACAAATCAACCCATAACAGAAAGAGGTTGTCACAGCTTGTGGAGAATTCGTAGTGAATGCTATGCTAAATGTGCAGAGGTTCAAAATATAAGCTAAGGCATCTGAGGAGCTGCTGAATTCATGTTTATGAATAATGGGGTATGAAGAGCAGGCTTGTTAGCAGATATCTTAGAAAAGTGGCCACAATGTCTTCAGGCGCCTAATAGTATCATATGATCATAGATATCTATCTATGTATCTACTATATCATTGCTGTTGTTAAGTGCCATCAAACTGGTTCAGATTCATAGTGACCCCATATAGGGTTGCCAAGGAATGACTGGTGAGTTTGAACAGCTGATCTTGAGGTTCAAATTGATCTTCCGGCCCAGTGCTTTTCCTACAGCTCTACCCAGAACACCAACACACCACTGTTGCTGTTCTTGTTATTAGGTGCCATTGAGTTTGCAAAGACTCATAATGACTCTGTGCACAACAGAAGGAAACATTCTCCAGTCCTATACCAACTTGACAATCATTGTTACACTTGAAAAAACTGCTGTTGCCACTATGCTAATCCATCCCGTTGGGGTCTTCCTTTTTTCCTCTGACCTTCCACTTTACCAAGCATGTTGTACTTCTCAAGGATTGGTCCCTCCTGATAACATGCCTGAAGTTTGAAAAATGAGGTCTCACCACCCTGGCTTCCAAGGAGCATTCTGGCTGTGTTTCTTGCAACACAGATTTGTTCTTTTGGCACTCTGTGGTATTTTTAATATTCTCCTGTAACACCATAACTCAAATGCATCAATTCTTCTACTATCTTTTTAAGTCACTGTCCATCTTTCACATATGAGATTATTGAAAATAACTATGGCTTAGGTCAGACATACCTTAGTCCTCAAATTAACATCTTTGCTCTTGAACACTTTCAAGAGGTCTAGCGCAGCAGATTTACCTGTGTTGCAATCAGTTGCTTGATTTCTTCATTGCTGTTCCATTAATGTTGATGGTTGATTCAAGCAAAATGAAATCTTTGAAAACTTTAACCTTTGATTTATTTATATGGATGTTGTTTATTGATCCAGTGATAAGAATTTTTGTTTCCTTTACATTGAGGTGCAACCCATACCGAAAGCTGTGGGTTTTTATCTCTATCAGTATTTAAAGTTGTCATTGCTTTCAGCAGACAAGGTGTATAACACAGGTTTTTAAAGAGTCTTCCTCCAATCCTGATGCCACATTCTTCTTTATTTTATCCATTTTCTAAGATATAGCTCAGCATACAGATTGAGAATGGTGAAAGAATACAACCTTGGTGCACACCTTTCCTAATTTATGTTCCCTTGTTTTGTCACTTTGTTGTACTGTGGTGGCAGTGGCTTGTGAGTTTCTGTGATTCTGAGAGCTATGCCACTGGTAGTTTAAATACCAGCAGGGTCACCTATGGTGGACAGGTTTCAGATGAGCTTCCAGTTGAAGACAGACTAGGAAAAAAGAGTGTCAAACTACTTCTGAATATTTAGTCACTGAAAACCTTATGAATAGCAGAGAAACATTGTTAGATATAGTGCCAGAAAATGAACCCCTCAGGTTGAAGGCACTCAAAATGTGATTGGGGAAGAGCTGCTTCCTCAAACTAAAGTTGACCATGATGACGCGAATGGAGTAAACCCTATGGGAGAAAAACCTGTGAGACCTTCATTTGCTGATGGGGCACAACTCAAAGCAAAGAGAAACAGCTTTAAACATCCATTGAAAATTAGAACTAGGAATGTACGAAGTATCAATCTGGGAAAATCAGAAGTTGTCAAAAATGAAATGGAATGCATAAACATCGATATCTTAGGCATTAGTGAAATGAAATGGACTGGTATTGCCCATTTTGAATCTGATGATCAAATGGTTTACTATGTTGGGAATGGCAAATTGAAGACGAATGGAGTTGCATTCATCGTCAAAAAGAGCATATCCAGATCAGTCATGAGGTACAACGCT
>NW_006408665.1:5162988-5179473 GCF_000296735.1 Chrysochloris asiatica | reverse complement strand
TGCATAGTAGAACCCTCCAGGTGTGGGGGTGAGGTGTCCATTCATTCAGGTATCCCCTCTAGTCACCAGAATGGAGGTGCGCAGACAGCGAGAGACCGATGAACAGATACCAAATAAAGAATGTCCATACCTGTATCTCCATGATTCTGTCAGGCATCTGTGTCTGTTTTGATCCTTCCTCCACTTGGTCTTTCCCAAGATGGAGACTCTAGGAGTAGCTTAGCGTCTTGAATTAGAAAGCAATGCGTTTCTTGATTCTGCTACAAATTCTCCTAGCTGTAAGCCTTCCAATCTTTTAAATATTCCTTTATATGTGGTTCAGAGTTCCAGCACCATCCCCTGAGCCTGCTTGGTCCGGTATTCTGTGTTGTTCGTGACGGAGCTCCTCACTGCATGTCTACTGGATCCGCCATCTTAGAAAAGAAAATCCATGTATAGGATCATATCATCTGCAAATAGAAAGTTTTACTACCTCTTTGCCAATTTGGATGGCTTTAATTTCCTTATCATGCCATATAACTCTGGCTAAGTCTTCCAGCACCATATTGAATATGAGTGGTTACAAAGACATCCTTGTCTGGTTCCTGTTCACAGTGGGAAGGCTTTCAGTTTCTCTCCATTGAGAGAAATATAGGCTGCTGGTTTTGAGTATATGTTCTTAATTATGTTGAGGAATTTCCCTTCAATTCCTACTTTGTTGAGTGTTTCTATCAGGAATGGTTGCTGGATTTTGTCAACTGCCTCTCTGCATCAATCAATATGATCATGTGGTTCTTTTCCTTTTTCTTATCTATATGGTGGATTACACTGATTGTTTTTTTAATGTTGACCCTAATATGAATCCATCCTTTGTTTTGTTTTGTTTTGTTGTGATGTGCTGCTGGATTCTGTTGGCTAGGATTTTGTTGAGAATTTTTGCATCTATGTTCATGAGGGATATTGGTCTATACTTTTCTCTTAGTGATGTTCTTTCCTAGTTTACGTATGAGAGTTATGCTTGCTTCATAAAATGTATTTGGATATTTTCCTTCTAATGCTTGTCTATATTCTGGAGTAATTTGAGCAGAATTGGTGACAGCTCTTCCCAGAATGTTTGGTAGAACTCTTCAGTGAAGCCACCTGGACCTGGACTTCTTTTGGTTGGGAGTTTTTCAATGACCTGATCAATATCTTCTTTTGTTTTGGATCTGTTCAAGTTTTCTGATTCACTCTGTGTACGTTTAGGTAGGTAATGTTTCTAAAAATGTATCCTTCTCTTCTAAGTTTTCAAATTTATTGAAGTACATATCTTCATAGTATTTTGTTATTATCCTTTGGTTCCATTATGACATCACCCATGTGGTTTCTAATATGTTATTTGTGTCTTCTCCCTCTTTCTTTTGTGAGACTTGCCAATGGTTTGTCAATTTCATTAATCATTTTAAAAAACCAGCTTCTTGTTCTGTTGATTCTTTCTATAGTTTTCTGTGTTCTATTTCATTTCTTTCTGTTCAAATCTTTATTCTTTCTTTTCTTTGGTTTACTGTAGGTTCCCATCTGAAATTATGTTAATTTTTTGTGGTGCTGTTCTTTCTGTTGTTTTCCGTGGCATTCTGTGCTGAGTTTATGTGTTTTGTGCTATTTCTTGTCAGTTTTGTCTTAGTTTTAATGTTTCCTTGTTGTTTCTGGATCTTCATTTTCATGGTAAATTGTGACGTAATAACTTTCTTTGAGGTTACCCTACAGTCTACTAGTTTTTCCCTCAAGTTAAAGAAAGTCTATTGTATCCTGCCTACCAGTTGTCTGTCAGTTTGTCATACTGCAGTGAATTGTGAATTGCTGTGATTCTGGAAGCTATTCCACCAGTATAAATAACAACAGGGTCACCCATGGTGGACAGGTTTCAGATGAGCTTCCAGACAAAGACAGATTAGGAAGAAGGAATGACAAACTACTTCTGAATATTTAGTCATTGAAAACCTTATAAATAGCAGAGAAACACTGTCAGATAAAGTGCCAGAAAATGAGCCCCTCAAGTTGGAAGGTACTTAAAATATTACTGGGGAAGAGCTGCCTCCTCAAAGTAGAGTTGACCATGATGACGCAAATGGAGTAAAGCCTGTGGGATTAAAGCCCACGGTACCTTCATTTGCTGATGATGCACAACTCAAAATGAAGAGAAACATCCGTAAATATCCATTAATAATCGTGACATGGAGTGTACAAACTATGAATCTAGGAAAATTAGAAACTGTCGGAAGTTAAATGGGATGCATAAACATCGATATCTTAGGAATTAGTGAGCTGAAATAGACTGGTATTGGCCATTTTGAACCTGACAATCACATGGTTTACCAGGCTGGAAATGACAAACTGAAGAGAAATGGTGTTGCATTCATTGTCAAAAGAACCTATCAAGATCAATCATGAGGTACAACACTGTCTGTGATAGGAAAATATCCATGTGCCTACAAGGAAGACCAGTTAATGACACTGTTATTCAAATTTCTACTCCAACTATTAAAGCCAGTGAGGATGAATTAGAAGAATTCTACCAACTTTTTCAATCTGAAACTGATAAAAAATGCAGTCAAGATATATTAATCATTAGTTGTGATGGGAATGCGGAAATTGGGAGCAAAGAGGAAGGATCGGTAGCTATCTTATTTGATTGTTCCTGTAGTGCTTTCCTGATTTCTTCCTTATTTTTCTCAAATCCTTTGTAAAGTGTTTTGCAACATTTAAAAATCATTTTTCTGAAATCCTTCTCAGGCATTTCCAAGGCCTGGCCTTCTTCCAGAATGGAGCCTAGGTCTAACTCTAGGTCATTTGTCTCAGACATTTTGTCTTGTTTCTGGACATGATATGGTCATGTGCTTTTGCTTCTTGGACATGATCATTGGTTAACGGTGGCCTTAATACTTAATTTAGTGTGTGTTTTGGTATTATTTATGCTTTCTGATTGCCTCCAGGTAGATGTGATAAGGAGGTGGGCTTCACTCTTCTTATTGCTTAATTCAGAGTAACTTTCACAGGTGTTCTTTGCCTCCCTGTTGTATGGCTGTTGGTATTGGTTCTTACTTGGATTTTGGAGTTTTGTAGGGTGTGATTGTTGCTTGACTATATGGCAGCAATTGCTGTCTCATCGTGAGTGATATAAGGAAAGAAAAAGTCCCCCTAAAGTAAGAGGGATAAACAAAAACCAAAACAGTTACAGAAAAACACACACACAAAAGAAAAACAAAACAAACAAACAAAAAAAACCCCACCAGATTTGGTACTGTAGTCTATAATCATGGAAAAGAGACAGGAGAGAGAGAAAAGAAAAGAAAAAAAATTATAGCCTAATATGTGTATGACTTTAATATCTTCTTTCATCTTCTTCCCTTCAAGGCTGTCTGATAAATTTTAAGATGCCACTGTTGGTTTATATGCTGTACATCAGGATTTAGTTTTTGGACTGTTTTGTTTTTTGACACTCTCCTACTCCACAACCTCTGCTCTGACATTTTTCCTTTTAATAAACAGTTCAGGTGTGGATGTGGCCATTTTGTGCTGCTGATTGGTTTAAGCGGGGACTGGCCCTTTAATTGATGAGAGGATCTGTGTGCATGCATAGTAGAAGAACCTTACAGTGGGAGGTGTGTGGGGTGTCTACTCACTCAGGCACCACATTTAGTCCCCAGAATGGAGGTGTGTTGACAGTGAGAGGCCAATGAACACATACCGAAAAAAAAAATCAGTACAAAACAAAACAAAGAATATTGTCTTCCTTTGTCTCCAATGTTCCCAAAGGCATTTGTCCATAACTGGTCTGCTTGCTCCCCCACTTGGTTTCCCGTTTGGTCTCACTTAAGTAGTAGGCTCTGAACCACTGAATCTGGAAGATTCAAAATTCCAAGATTTCTTGCTTCTGCTACAAGTTCCACTAGCTTTAAGGCTTGAAATATTTTAATATTCATACATATGTGGTTCAGAGTTTTGGAGCTCTCCCTCGAAACCCTTCGCTTGGTATTCTTTGTTATTGCTGAAGGAGATCTTAACTGCACCACTATTCTATTACCCATTAAGTCCCACCTTCACCTTTCTTAATTTTAAACCATTCAATATTCACATGTTCTGTTTGAACAACTGCCTCTTGGTCCATGTACAGATTCCTCATGAGCACAATTAAGTGTACCAGAATACTCATATTATGCAATGTTGTCCATAGCTTGTCATGATCCACACAATCGCCTTTGACTAGTCAATAAAGCACAGATAAACATCTTTCTGGTGTTCTCTGCTTTCAGCCAAGATCCATCGGACATCAACAATGATATCCCTCATTCTATGGCCTCTTCTGAATCCAGCTTGAACCTCTGGAAGTTCTCTGTCATTGTATGCTTGCAGTGGTTTCTTTACCTTTAGTAAAACTTTACTCACATGGGATATCAAAGAGATTGTCCAATAATTTCTGCATTTTGTTGGGTCACCTCTCTTTGGAACGGGCACAAATATGGATCTCTTCCAATCAGTTGGCCAGATAGTTGTCTTCCAGATTTCTTGGCAGAGATGAGTGAGTGCCTTCTGTGCCACCTCACTTTCTTGAAAGATTTTAATTTGTATTCTATCAAGTCCTGGAACCTTGTTCTTTGCCAATTCCCTCAATGCACCTTGGACTTCCTCCTTCAGTATGATTGGCAATGAGGAAACATATACAAAACCCTATAAGAAAAAAAAAACTGCCAACCAAGAATCGTCTATCCAGCAAAACTATCAATCAAATACGATGGTGCAATCAAAACATTCCAGGAAAAACAGAATCTAAGAGATTTCTTCAAAACCAATCCAGCACTTCAAAAACTGAAAACCAACAAGAACAGACAGCAACCAGAGATTGACAAGCCTGGCAACACCACCTGGAACTCAGTCGACAGATAGCAGAGTCCAGAACAGAACAAAACTACAACAACAAATTTAAAGGAGCTGGGAGGTCAACCGATGATCAAAATAATATCAATCTTAAAGAAGGGATAAATTTAGGAATAGTGATCCAGGTGGTGAAGATATCAGGTAGATTACAGGATGCAATAGCTTCTCTTAAATTGAGAGAAAAGTTAATAGACTATAAGGTAACCCCAAAGAAAGTTAACACTTCACAACTTACCATGAAAATGAACTTCCAAGCAGAAGAAGCAAGCATGAAAATTAAGAAGAAACTGAGAAGAAATAGCACAAAAAACACAAACTCAGCCCAAGAAGGCATGCAGAACAACGGAACAAACAGCACTACCAAAAAACTAACATAATGGCAGTAATTAATTCATACCTATTGATAATTACGTTGAATGCCAGATGGTGCTGGCAGAACTGGAAAACGATATGCAAAAGATTGAAACAAGACCTTTACATCATGCCCTATACAAAAATGAACTTAGCATGGATTAAAGACCTAAACGTGAATCTCAAAATTATGAAGGTCATCAATGAAAAAATAGGAGCAAATGCGAGGACCCCAATTCAGGGCGTACACAGACTACCAAACATTTTGAAAATTACACAAACAAAACTAGATTAAATAGATGATTGGGACATACTAAAAATTAAAGACTTATATGCATCAAAAGACTTCAGCAGAAGAGTAAAAAGGGAACCTACAGAATGGGAAAAAATCTTTTGCAACGACACATTAGATAAGGGACTCATTTCTAAAATATTTCATATAACACCTCTACAAGAAAAAGACAAATAATCCAATTGAAAAATAGGCACAGGACATAAACAGCCACTTCACCAAGGAGGAGATCTGGGTAGCCAACAAGCATATAAAGAAATGTTCATGATCACTAGCCATCAGAGAGATGCAAATCAAAACAACAATGAGAGCAATAACAGCAAAGATCAAAAAAGTAGAGGACAATAAATGCTAACGTGGATGCAGAGAGACTGGGACCCTACTACATTGTTGGTGGGATTGCAAAATGGTCCAAGCACTCTGGAAAGCAATATGGTGATTCCTCAGAAGGTTAGAAATAGAAACACCTTATGATCCAGCAATTCCTTTACTTGGTACTTACCCCCAAGAAATACAAGCCATAACATGAGTAGATATATGCACACCAATGTTCATACCAGCACTATTTAAAATAGCAAAAAAGATGGTGATAGCCTCAATGCCCATCAGTTGAAGAATGGATAAACAAATTACGGTGCATACACACAATGGAATACTATGCTACCTTGAAGAACAACAATGAAGTTGCAAGCCACTGCATAACATGGATGAACCTTGAGGACATTATGCTGAGTGAAATTAGTCAGTCATAAAAGGAGAAATATTGCATAGAACCATTGTTGTAAAAGACTAAGAAAAAGAACCCACCCAAAAGGGGAAGAAAAAAAAACACAACTATATACATAATTTCTGATCACCAGGAACTGTGGGATGAGAGGAGGGGAGGGAGGGAGGAAAAGATGGAGCACAGGGTAGGGAATAGACACAGGAAAGCTTCAGCACTGGGGTCAGGTGGTGGGCAGGCAATACACAAGAAGGGGGAGGGGAATAGAATGACAAGGGGGATGGGAGAACAGTTAGGCAGGTTTGCATGGGCTAAGTGGGACAGAGGTAAATGGTGATGTATGCATGACCTTGGAATAACAGGGCTTCGGGATACAGGGATTGAGGCATGGTTTGAAAGGGTAAAAGAGGGGAATAATGTTAAGATGCTTCCGTGTCTTTTGAGTCTTGGTTTACCTTGCCTACCATTGTGAAATAGACACTTGAGGTGGGGCAGGGAGGAATAGCCAGAAACATCACAATAGAAAGCTTGTATGTCTGCCTTCAGCCTATAACTGATTGGAATACTTACGGGGGCTAGAAGTTGCCCAGTGAAAGAGACCGCCTGTGGAGCTTTTGCATTGCATAAGAACATAGGTGGAAACCAGAATCCCATCCAGAATTGTCTGAGGTGCAAAATTTCCACTGGAAAGAATGAGTAGACCAGCCTGGAGGGGCTAGAAGAAAAGAAGATTTTCCTGAAAGAAAGACCAACAGGAAAAATCCAAAGCAATAATGGCAGTCTGATTGATTACTACAACAAGTAAGCTGTTGGAGCCCAGGAGCCATTAAGGCAAGTGGTCAGGTCACCTCAGAGCAAACTCCCTTCCAAGACTAAAATTCAAGGGGAATACACGAGAAGGCATTTGGTCTTGCTGGTGACCATGTTGGTCACTGATAAGGGGAAGAGTGAGAAAAAACAGCATGAATTTGAGATCTAAGTCTGACCACATTCAATAGTCTCCTGTGAACCTGGATGGAGACCTGGATGGGCAGTAGTTACAGCAAGACCTGAGGACTCGTGGACCCAGAGGCAGTCACATGGCCACAGAGGACTAAAGCGGAGAATGAAGTGTCCAGCTGATATGAAGTGAGGGGAGATGCACAAGAACACCCATACTTGCAGATAGTACCCACTTGACATGGCTTCGATGGCTGGATGATCAAAACTCGACTAGAAGAAGAAATAAGAGGGAATTAAAAAAAAGAGTAACCCACTACAATTTGATGAAATTTACCTATACGTATGGATGTAGTTGCTCCAAAAAGGGAACAAACAGTCAACTAGAACTAAAGATGTGTACAGAGCATTCAACCTCAAAACAGCAGAATACACATTCTTTTCCAAGGAACATGGACATTCGAGAATAGACCATGTGTTAGGCCACAAAACAAACCTCAATAAATTTACTAATATCAAAATAATACAAAGCATCTTCTTAGACCACAATGCAATCAAATTAGAAATCAACAATAGAAAGACCAAAGAAATAAAGTTAAATACATGGAAACTCAATAACATCCTATTGAAAAGCAACTGGGAGGTAGAAGAAATTAAATGTGAATTCACAAAGTTCTGAGAAACAAATGAGAACTAAAACACAACATACCAAAATCTTTGGGACACGGCAAAAGCAATGCTGAGAGAACAATTTATTGTAATAAATGCACACATCAAAAAGAAGAAAGAACCAAAATTAACACATGAACACAGCATCTTCAACAATTAGAAACAGACCAACAGAGGAAACCTACAGCCACCAAAAGAAAAGAAATAATAAAGATTAGAGCAGAAATAAATGAGATAGAAAACAGAAAAACTACAGAAAGAATCAACAGGACAAGAAGCTGGTTCTTTGAAAGGATTAACAAAATTGACAGACCATTGGCAAACCTAACAAAAGAAAAGAGGGAGAAGACACAAATAACATGCATTAGAAACCAAATGGGCAATGTCACAACGGAAGTAAAGGAAATCAAAAGGATAATAACAGAGATTATGAAAAGTTGTACTCCAACAAATTTGAAAACTTAGAAGAGATGGATACATTTTTAGAAAAACACGACTTACCTAAACTTGCACAGAGTGAAACAGAAAACCTTAATAAACCCATAACAAAAGAAGAAACTGATCAGGTCATCAAAAAACAAAACAAAACAAAACAAAAACTCCCAATCAAAAGATGTCCAGGCCCAGATGGCTTCATGGGTGAGTTCTACCAAACATTCAGGGAGGAGCTCTCACCAATTTACTCATATTATTTAAGAATGTAGTGGAGGATAGAAAACTTCTTAATACATTTCATGAAGTAAGCATAATCCTCATATAAAAACCAGGGAGGCACATCACTAGGAAAGAAAATTATAAACCAATAGCCCTCATGAACATAGATGCAAAAAATTCCCAACAAAATACTAGCCAACAGAATCCAGCAACACATCAAAAAGATAATAAATCATAATCAAGTGAAATTCATATCAGGGAAGCAAGGATGGCTCAACATTAGAAAAATGAACAACGTAATCTATCATATAAATAAGACACAAGAAAAGAACCACATGATCATATCAATTGATGCAGAAAAGGCATTTTACAAAATCCAACATCCATTCCTGATAAAAACCCTCAACAAAGTAGCAATTGAAGGGAAATCCCTTAACATAATTAAGAGCATCTATACAAAACCAACAGCCTACATTACTCTCAATTGAGAGAAACTGAAAGCCTTCCCTCTGTAAACAGGAACCAGACAAGGATGCCCTTTGTCACCACTCCTATTCAGTATTGTTCTGGAAGTCTTAGCAAGAGCTATATGGCAAGACAGGGAAATTAAAGGTATCCACATGAGAAAAGAGGAAGTAAAACTCTTTCTATTTGCAGACGATATAATCCTGTATAGAGAAACCCCCAAAGAATCAGTAAAAAAATCTACTAGACCTCATTTGAAGATTCAGCAAAGTGGCAAGATATAAGATCAACATACAAAAATCAGCTGGAATCCTCTATACCAATAACAGATAGAGAGCTCCTTAGAGGCCAAGATGGCTAAACTTTGTCTCTCATACTTTGGACATATTGTCAGAAGGGACCAATTAGGCAGATTTGCATGGGCTAAGTGGAATAGAGGTGAATAATGATGTATGCACAACCTTGGAACAACAGGGCTCTAGGACACAGGGAGGCATGGTTGGAATGGGCAAAAGAGGGGAAACAATGTTAACATGCTTGGTTTCCCTTGCATAGCATTATAAAACACACACTTAAAGGAGAGAGAAAGTAATAGCCAGAAACATCACCATAGAAAGCTTGTAAGTCTGTCTTTTGCCTATAACTTACTGGAATACCTAAAATGGGGCTATAATGTGCCCAGTGAAAGAGGCATCCTGTGGAGTTTCTGCATTACATTAGTCCATAGGTGGAATCCTGAACGCCATCCAGAATCTTCTGAGGTGGGAAATTTCCATTGGAAGGGACTAGCAGACCAGCCTGGAGTGGCTAGAACAGAAGATACTTCTTGAAAGAAAGACCAACAAGAAAAATACAAAACAATAATGACAGTCTGACTGACTACAATAAGAACAAGCAAGTTGCTCGCCCAGGAAACATCAAGGCAAGTGGTCAGGTCCCCTCAGGGCAAACCCCCCTACCAAGACTAAGACTCAATGGGAATACAGGAGCAGCCATGCTCTCTGACTGGTGACCTCCTTGGGCACCTATAAGGGGAAGTGAGGCAAAAACAGCAACGAAGCAACAAGCTAAGCCCTACCATGTTCCACAGACTCCTGTGAACCCTGGTGGAGACCTGGTTGGCCAGCAATGTTGCAAGACCTGGGGACTCCTGGGCCCAGAGTCAGTGACAGAGCCACAAAGGACTAGAGTAGAGAGTGAAGTGTCCAGCAAATAAGAAGTGAGGACATATGCACAAGAACATCGACACTTGCAGATAACATCCACTTGAACTGGCTTCAATGGCTGGATGATTAGAAATCAACTAGAAGAAGAAAGAAGAGGAAAACAATTGTATTCTGATACAATTTTATGAACTTGACCTGCACCTATGGATGCAGTAGCTCAAAAGAGGGAACAAATCTTTACAGCAAGGATCATTCCCACACCCTCAATATACATATGAGGGTCTACAAAGGCAAGGAGTGACTGACTCACAAGCTTTCAAGAGGGAGCCTAGATCCAGAGGGTGCTGAGAAAGGTAGAATCTGTACTGAGTAGTATCTAATCTGTCTGGGCGGGGCTGATGAAAGGAGATGGGGATGGCACTAATGTGGCACAACAGTGAATAATTGCTATCAGGACTGATTGTGAGGGTTGCAAGTGTAATGGTAGACATTTTGTAGCAAAAGGAAGGAGTGGTTGACTTTGCAGTCCAAGAGCGGAGTTCCTTGGGACCATCAAGGGAGAAGAGCAGAAAGCTGGACCCTATCCAGAGAAGCAGTGACACCAGAGATGGAGGCAGAGATGATGATGTGGATAAATGGAACGGCTGGGGACTTTAGACCCAGAGAGGAAGAGGGGTTAGGTGCTGAAGACTAGGGGGAAGGCTTGCAGTGTATACCCTTTTGGTTGGTTGATGATGCATGGAGGGGAATGAAACCATGGCAATGATATGATACATGATAAGATGAATGTAAAGCTAATATTCTCACATGTAAACTATCACATAATTCATAATAAAATGTTAAAAAAAAATCATAATGGAAGTTTTCTAGGAACTTTTTGAAGCCTCCTTATAAATGTTACTATTTTGAATGCGGTTATAAGATTAAAGAGAGTTTCCCAAATTGAGCATTTTTGTGAGGAAGAAATATGATGATAGAGTATAAATGAAACACTTTAAGATCTGAATTATATTTAAGCTATAAAATTAGGTTTTCTAGCATAGTGGTTACGAATCAGGCTGTGAACCTAAAGGTCAGCAGTTCGAAACTGCCAGCCACTCCGCGGGAGAAAGATGAGGCTTTCTGCTCCCGTAAAGATTTACAGCCTCGGGAACCTTGTATAAGGTCGCTATGGGTCAGAACCAACTCGACGGCACTTAACAACAACTATAGGAAAGGTTTTTTTAATGTTTCCTTTTGAAAACTAGAAATAAAATAGAAGGAACATACTTCTTATTTTTCGAAAGAAAGTATGAATCCAAGTTGAATACATCTTTTTAAAAATCATGTCCCTTTATTTGTTTAGGGAGTTTGGGATTAACATTTAGCCTGCATGCATGTTAGCGACATTTGGCCAATACCAATCATTCAAGGTCAGGGCCTGTCACAATTAATTATCAAATTAACTGACAAATGATTATCAAATGTGTTTGATTTGTAGATATATTTCATAGATAAGAAAATAACCCATTTGAAGGGTTTCTTATGTGGCACTATAGGATTAGCACTAAACTGCAAACCACAAGGTCAACAGTTCAAACACACCAGTTACTTCTTGGAAACCCTATATAGGCCCTTTTCTGAAAAAAATGTTCCAATCCCAATTACCCAGCTCTTGTATCACAGCATGGAAGTACCATATAAAAAAAACAAAAAAACAACCCACACCCATTGCTGTTGACTCTATCATGACTGATAGTGACCCTCTAGGATAGAGTAGAATTGTCCCATAGTGTTTCCAAAACTGTGATATTTATGGAAGCAGACTGCCACATCTTTCTACTGTGGAGTTGGTAAATTGGAACTGTCAACTTTTTAGTTACCAGTCAAGCACTTAACCATGGTACCATTGGTGCTCCTTACATAATACATAAATGGATGGGCATGGACAGATTTGGCCTGCACATCCAAAGTCTGCAGATCCCCCTGATACAAAGGGAAAAAGTGCCTAACTGCAATTTATGAATTTCATAAAAGGCTGCATGGAGCAGTGACACATGCATTGAAACGTGAAAAATGAGTAAGAGCTAGGAAAGCAAATGACTACAGGGTGGGACATTCAGTAAAGGGAATCAGCATTAAAAATAAATGCAAGAGAACATTGGGTATATTAAGTAACTTAAAATTATATGGTATGGCTGGAATAGGGATAATATTAGCAGATGAGACTGGAAAAAAGATTAGCCCTGTTCCGTCAAAGATGTGTCAATTTTGTCCACACCTACCCTGATACCTGGAAAAATGCCTGCCAGGTCACAGAGGCTCCATAAATGTTAATTCACACTGTATGAAAGATAGTTAGATTCTAGATCAGGAAGTAATTCTAATTTTAGTGACTTTAGGACAAGAGAAAAAGAAAGCAAAAAGTGATACTGTACCAAAACTCTAGAACACTTCCACTCCGTACCTATGATCTTGGGCAAATTCCTTACCCTGTCATGTCTCTAAATCTCCATTTTCTCAAACATAATACTGAAATGATGATGCTGACCTCACAGTATTGTTGTGAGGATTAAATGCAATGTGATTTGTGTAAACTGCCTGGTACAAGGCTTGGCACATAGGGACCCTGAATAAATGACAGCTATTATTGTTACTCTGTTTTACTGCTGAGATTTGGCAGCATCTCAGTGTTTGATATTATATCTAACTTGGCAGAGAAAAGTGAAATGGAGCTGAAGACCATGATGGTGAAAGCAGTGCACTAAGAGTCTGTTCTGGTTTCAGCTGAGATTGTTTGTTCAGTCATAACAGCTAGCGCGAGCCCTCCTTTGGGGCCCTGTGAAATCACCAGCCACAAGGTAACCAAAAGGCAGGCAGAAACCTGAGCAGCCAGAAGGGAGGCAGGAGTGTCCTTTGTGGAGAAAACATTTGTTCCCCTTAAAGAAATAGGATGTTTGAAAAGAAAACACCCAACACTGGAGACTCAGACTCCAGCACATACATTCCGGGTACCACTCCCTCCAGATGGGCTAAGGGATTGAGCCAGCCACATGATATATTCCTTTGCCAGGAACAAAACTTACTACAGAGAATACTGTGTTCTCACACAAAGCAATTCTTATGTTATATTAAATCAGAGCAGTCTCTAATTGCCATTTTCCAAAAAGCAAGCAACTACTCTAAATCCTTAAGCTCATTATACACAGAAAAGTCATGAAATCCATAATCAATTTGTGGTTTTGGGTGTTGTTCATTATGCTTAGAAGAGTACCTTGTAGTTTTCCCAAGCTTTGGAAATGCAGAAGAAAATGAGTTGGATTTACCCTCTTGTGTTTTACACTTTTAAAACCAGCATAGACTTTGATTGGTAAAACTCTCTTTGCAAGGGTATTATCTACATTCAAACTTAACTTGATAGGCCTCACTCCATGGGGAGCCTAGAATAACACAGCCCAAAAGAGACAAACAACAATGTGGGCAAATGCAAATCCAAACAGTAGAGATAATGAGGCCACAAAAACTGAGGCATCCTGTCTACTCTTCTTCAAAGAGCCCAGTTTTCTCTGTCAAGTAACTTTTCTCTAATAAATTTCCAGGAAAGTTTTGATGACCATCTCAGCTCTCATTTTGGGAATAAATTTCCTTCATTGCTTGTTTTATTGAGACTAAACTAATGGCCCTTGTTATTGATTAAATTGTATCCTGCAAAAACAAGTGTTAAATTTCTAACCTTTACACTTGTGAATGTAATTCTGTTTGGAATTTGGGCTTTCTTTGTTATGTTAATTAGAAGATACCCAAACTAGAGTGGTTTTGAAGCCTAATCATTTATGAATTATAAATAGAGCAAACTACACAGAGATAGGCACATATAGGAGAAGATAGACATCACATGCAGACTGCCAAGGAATACCAGGAACTACTGACAAGAAAGGAGTTGACACAGCTAAAGCCATGATTTGCACTTCTGCTGCTGCCAGAATTGTGAAAAAGTAAACTTCTGTTCTTTTGAGCCATCACTTACGGCATGTATATTACAGCAGCACTTGTAGTTCCATTACAAGTATTGGGAGATAATATTTGTGCATTTATCTTATTTTTCTTTATAAACATCTTCCTTATCAATACAGTCTACCACTTAAACTTAATAAGAGGTTATTTAACTTGCATTATCTTTGAACAAATTTTAACCACCTTTAAAATATTTTAGGGGCCACAGATATAGGAAGCATTTAATATTCTTATAATATAAATCTGTATGTACATGCATGTTGCCATTGTTGTTAGGTACCATTGAGTTGATTCTGACACATACTGATCCTATGCAAAACAGAACAAAACACCAACTGGTCCTGCACCAACCTCACAATTTTTGTTACATTTGAGCCCATTGTTGCTGCCACTGACCAAAGTAACTGTTGGGATCTTCTTCTTGTTCTTGATCCTGTGGAGCTGTGGGTTAATATGCTGGACTGCAAAGTCTTTTTGAATCACAAGGGTCTGTGGCTTAAGCTCACCAGTCACTCTTTGGAAACTCTATACAGGGTCACTATGGGTCAGAACTGACTCGAAATCACTTAACAACAATAACAGCACTTTTCAAAGCATGATGGCCTCTCAAGGGACTGACACCTCTCATGATAATGTGTACATGATGTACTCCTCAAGGAACTGGTCCCTCTTGATAATATGTCTCAAGTACAAGGGATGAACTTTCACATACTCACTTCTAAGAAGCAATCTGACTACGTCTTCCAAGACAGATTTGCTTGTTCTGTTGGCTATCCACGGTACTTTCAATATTCTTCCCTAAAACCCTAACTCAAATGCATTGATTTTTCTACTATCTTCCTATTCTTTGTCCAACTTTCACATGCATATGAGGCAATTGAAATACCATAGCATTGGTCAGGGGCACCTTAGTCTTCAAACTGATATATTTGCTTTTGAACACTTTAAAGAGATATTTTGAAGCAGATTTGCCTAATGAAATATGTCACTCATTTTCTTGACTGGTGCTTCCAGAAATGTTGATTGTGGATCCAAACAAATTGAGTATTTGAAAACTTCAATCTTTTCTTAATTTATCTTGATGTTATTTATTTCTCCAGTGATGAGGATTTTCATTTTCTTTACATTGAAGTGCAATCCATGCTGAAGGCTGTAGTCTTTGAGTTTCATTAGTAAATATTTCATGTCTCTTGGCTTCCAGCAAAGAAGGCTATGTCATCCACATATTGCAGATTGTTAATGAGTCTTCCTCCAATACAAATGCCACATTATTCTTCAAATAATCCTGATTCATAGACTATTTACTCACCAAATTAATAAGTATGGTGAAAAGATACAACCCTGGTGCACACCTCTCCTGATCTTAAAACATTAAAGTCCTCTTGTTCTGTTCTAAAGACTTCTTCTTGGTCTCTATATAGGTTCAAGGTACAAGGTTAGACACATAGGGACATGAATATAATTAATTGTTTTGGAATACCCATTCTATACAATATTGTCCATAATTTATTAAGATTCACATAGTAGAATACCTTTGCATGGTCAATAAATCAAAAGTAAGCAGTTTACTTTGCTTTCAGACAAGTTCTATCTGACTTCAGCAATGATATCTCTATTCCATGTATTCTTGAATTTCTGGCAGATTCTTGTTGATATACTGTTGCAATCATTTTCTGATTCTCTTCAGCAAAATTTTACTTGCATGTGATAACAACAGCATTGTTCAAAGATTTCCAAATTACTCTGGGTCTCCTTTCTTAGGAATGGGCACAAATGGACCTCCTACAATTTGTTGGCCAGGTCACTATCTTCCAAATTTCTTGACATAAATTATTAAGTGTCTGGATTGCTGAATCAGTTTGAAATTTTCAATATGTATTTCATCAATCAACGATTTGTGATATTCAGATTATGCAACCTCACTTGCTGAAAGGAAGTAAGTATTTAAAATACTTACTGGTGAAAATTAAAGATCATAGCCTTTGTTATGGATTGGACCTCAATATAAAGAAAACAAAGATTCTCACAACACAACCAATAAATAACATCATGAAAAATGAAGAAAAGATTGAATTGTCAAAGACTACGTTTTGCTTGGATCCACAGCCGACATACACGGAAACAGCAGTCAAGAAATCAAAGGAAGCATTCCATTAGTCATGGATTTCTATGAAGTGTTAAAAAACTAAAATATGAGTTTGAGGACTAAGGTGCACCTTATTAAAGCCATGGTATTTTTAACTGACTAAAGGAGCTCTGGTAGCGTAGTGGTTACGAATCGGGCTGTGAACCTTAAGGTCAGCGGTTCGAAACTACCAGCCGCTCCGCGGGAGAAAGAT
>NW_006408665.1:5157579-5158173 GCF_000296735.1 Chrysochloris asiatica | reverse complement strand
CCAAGCAGGCTCAGGGAACGGTGCTAGAACTCTGAACCACATATAAAGGAATATTTAGAAGATTGGAAGGCTTACACTAGGGGAATTTGTAGGAGAATCATGAAATCCATTGCTTTCTAAGATGCCTAGCCATTCCCGGAGCCACCATCTTGGGAGAGAACAAGTGGGGGAAGGATCAGAACAGCCACAAATGCCTGAGAGAACCAAGGAGATACAGGTGTGGACATTCTTTTTTTGCTATCTGTCCATTGTTCATTGGTCTCTCACTGATTGTGCACCTCCATTCTGGTAACTAGAGGGGATACCTGAGCGAATGGCTACCCCATCCCCACCCCTGGAGGGTTCTACTACTGGTTACTTTCTTTTTCTAAAAAAGATATAGCACCACAGCTTTGTATTATTTCTTGCATACATCAATGAGAATATTATTTCTTTTAATAGTATAATATATATATTTTATTATACAATATGTGTTCAGAACATTTGTAATTTCAACCAATTTTGCAATGTATAATCCAACCACACCAATATTACCAGTATCCATTTACAATTTTCTTTCTTTTTTTTCTGTTTGTAAAACTGGACAATTTTAAT
>NW_006408665.1:5156140-5157173 GCF_000296735.1 Chrysochloris asiatica | reverse complement strand
ATAGGCAGGCCCTGTACCTTGTGGAGTCTTCTCATAATTCTTTTGTTTGGTGTTCCTGTTTTCATGCATCTTTCTAGTCTTTTTTTCATTTGCATTTTTTCAACATGACGCTGTTTATGGTAGAGTTTAGCCTTCAGACCAATCATCTTTTTGGCCTTCTTCGAATGTTCATGAGCCTCTCCACTTTCCTTCTTTCACTTTTTCTCATGATAATCCAAATAATATCCATAGGACTTACGGTGTAACTCATATTAATTTTGTGGCATGATGACGGCAGCAAAGCCACTGGGCACAGCCTCCAGGGCATGAAGAACCACTTTCTTTTCAGTACCCTGAGATCTACCAGCAAAATGCATTCAGCCCAGGACAGGAAGAAGTCACCTTCCAAAACGCACAATTTTATTTCTTAATGGAACATTTTCTCATAAAACTTTTAATTTAGTTAATGAACAGATACCAAAAAAAATCAGAACAAAGCAAAACCAAACAGAGAATATTGTCACCTTTGCTCCGAGGGTCCCACAGTCGTTAATTCTTGGCTGATCTGCTTGCTCCCCTGCTTGGTCTTGCCGTTTGGTCTCCCCCAAGTTGTCAGCTCTGGGCCATTGAGCCTGGCTGTTTGTAAAGTACGACATTTCTTATTTCTGCTATTTTCCACTAGCTATAAGCCTTTAAACCTTAAAATATTCCTACCTATGTGGTTCAGTTTTGGAGCTCTGCCCTGAAACCACTTCACCTGATATTCTGTGGTACTGCTGATGGGGATATTCTACCCTATATTACAGGAAGTCCTGCCTCCTTGTCTTTAGTTTTGGAAAGTTTGATTATCATATGTCTTGGTAATTTTCTTTTGGGATCTATCCTTCCTGGTATTCATACAGCTTCGTGCATACTTATCTTCTTGTCCTTCAAGATGCTAAGGAAGTTCTCTTCAGTAGCTCTTTGACTATCTTTTCTGTAGGTTGTTTTTTTTGTTTGTTTGGTTTTTTTTGGCACTACCTCTTCTGGAATCCCAATCAGCCTTAAGTTATTC
>NW_006408665.1:5146693-5155825 GCF_000296735.1 Chrysochloris asiatica | reverse complement strand
TTTTTTTTTTTTGACTATTTCCTTGTTTTCTCTGGCTCTTTTGTGGAGCATTTGGATATATCTCAGTATCATTTTCCTAAATTCCCCTTCAACTAATTCCAGAGCCTCTTCACCCTCTAATACCAATCCTAGCTTTTCCTCTTAGTCATTTGTCTAAGCTGACATTGTCTGTTGCATTTTAGATATTGTGGTGCTGTAGTATTTGTGTTAATTAGATGAATGTATAATGGTATGTTTTAAAACACAGTCCTCGTGTGGTGCTGTGGGCTAATATGCTGGATTGCCAAGTCAGCTTGAACCACAAGGTCAGTGGTTCAAGCTCACCAGCCACTCCTTAGAAACCTCTACAGGGTCACTATGGATCAGAACTGGCTCAATGGTACTTAACAACAACAACAACAACAAAGTACACCCCATATTGTCTCCTGCTGGGTGCAATCAGGAGATAGGCTAGGCTTCTCTGTTCACTGTTTTTAACAGGTGGTAGCTGTACACGCTATTCTGATATATAGCATCTGGTATTGGCTCTTGCCTTTATGTTGGTATTTTACAGGGTACAAATGTAGCTCTGCATGGCCAAAGTTGCTATCTTTTGTTAGGTGAGGCGTGAATAAAAACTAATGCCATAGTAGGAGGAGGGCCAAGTTCAGGACTAAATCCCAAAGTCAAATAGCATAAGAACCACCATGGACTAACCTCCGAAGCCAACTGAGACTTCCAGATATTTCCTGTTTGAGCTAGGGAAAATCCTTGTTCTGGGAAAATCATTCCCCTGAGCAACTCAGTATGTCAATGCCTATTGTTCCGCTTGTCGCAAACCACATAGGTGAATGATACTGGAGGAAGAAGTCCAAGGTACGTTGAAGGCATTGGCAAAGGCCAAGGCGCTGGGAATTGATGGAAAACAAATTGAAATCTTCCAGTAAACTGCACTGTAGGCATTCACTCATCTATACCAAGAAATTTGGAAAGGATCCATATTTGTGCCCGTTATAAAGAGAGGTGACCCAATGGAATGTGGAAGTCATTGGGTAACAACATTAATATTGCATGCAAATTAAATTTTGTTAAATATAATTCATGAATGGCTGCAACCATACATTTACAGAGAACTTCCAGAGGTACAAACCATATTCAGAACTGGATGTGGAAAGAGGGATATCATTGTTGATGTCTGATGGATCTTGGCTGAAAACAGAAAATACTAAGAAAATGTTGACCTGTGCTTTATTGACTATGCAATGGCTTTCAGTCGTGTGATCCATGACAAACTCTGGGCAACATTGTGGAGAATGAGTATTCTAAAACACTTAACTGTGCTCATGAGGAACTTATGCGTAGACCAAGAGGTAGTTGTTTGAACAGAACAGGGGAACACAGAATGGTTTAAAATTAGGAAAGCTGTGTGCCAGGGTTGTAGTCTTTCATCATACTTGTTCAATCTGAGCAAATAATTTGAGAAGCTGAATTATATGAAAAAACAAAACAAAACAAAAAAAAAACGTGGCATCAGGATTAAAAGAAGTCTCATTAACAACCTGTGATATGCAGATGATACAACCTTGCTTGCTAAAATGAAAATTAAAATACTGATGAAAATCAAAGACCTAAACCTTTCATATAGATTACACCTCAATGTATAGAACACAAAAAATCCTCATTACTGGACCAATAAATAACATCCATATAAATGGAGAAAATATTTAAGTCATCAAAGACTTCATTTTGCTCTGGTCAACCATCAACACTCACAGAAGCAGTTATTCAAGATATCAGACAACACATTGCATTAGGCAAATCTGCTACACAAGACATCTTTATAGTGTTGAAGTGTCAGTTTGAGAACTTAGTTTGGGAACTAAGTTGTGCCTGATCCAAGCCATGGTATTTTCAATAACCTCATATGCATCTGATAGTTGGACAGTGAATAAGGAAGCCCATATAAAAATGGATACATTTGAGCTATGTTGTTGTAGGAGAATATTAAAAGTGCCACAGACCATTCAAAGAACAAACAAATTTGTGTTACAAGATATACCCTGTCCAAAGAACATGCTCTAGTGTTTTTTGTAAGGTTTGTCTGATTTTTACTAAATCTTTAATTTCTGTTTGTCTGAAAATTACCTAGTTTCACCATCATCTTTGATGGACAGTTTTTCTGGGTATATGATTCTTGGTTGAAAACCTGTTTCTTTCAGTCATTCCATTGTCTTCTTGCCTACATGATTTCTGCTGAGAATCAATCAGATCTTAGTCTTATTAGTTCTCCCTTGAAGGTAATTTTTGGTTTTCCTACACGGCTCTCAGGATTCTTTCCTTTTCTTTGGTTTTGAAAAGTTGATTGCAATATGTCTTGGTGTTATTCTTTTGGGGTCTATCCTACTTGGGGTTCATTAAACTTCTTTCAAAGTCCTGGTGTGGTGCCGTAGTATAAGCACTTGACCACAAGGTTGGTTTGAACTGCAAGGTTGACTATCAAACTCACCAGCAGCTCCTCAGAAACCCTATGCAGGGTCACTATGAGTCAGATATGACTCGATGGCACTAACAGCAACAACAACAACAACAAACTTCTTAAGTAGTCCTTGTGCGTCTCTGTGGGTTAATGTGCTGGACTGCAAGGTCGATTTGAACTGCATGGTTGGTGGTTCAAGCTCACCAACTTCTCCTTGGAAACCCTACACAGGTTTGCTGTGAGTTGAAACTGACTCAGTGACAAACTATCTTCTTATCTTTCATGATGAAGTTTCTTTCCAACAACTCTTGGGCAATATTCTCTATGATTTTTTTTGTGTGAGTTTTTTGTTGCTTCCTGTTCCAGACTTTCTATCACATGTAAATCATTCCTCATGATAGTGTCCCACATAAAGCTTAGACGGTCTTCAGATTTTTTCATTCTTTTTTCTAACTGTTCTTTCTGTGGTTAAGTGCCAACTAATAAATTCCGACTCATAGCGATCCTGTATTGTGCTTCTGAGGAGTGGCTGGTGCATTTGAATTACAGACGTTGCAGTTGAAACGGACCTTGTGATCCAATGCTTTTCCAACAGCGCCACACTAGGACTCCCATGAAGAAAAACTCATAATCATTAGCCATTAGTTGCTGAGGCTTATGGGCCATGGAGTTGACTCTGACATATACCGACCCTGCATAGGGTTTCTGTGGCTACAAAGTTTTTATGAGAGCATAGAGTGTCATCATTCGCTTGTGGAATGGCTTGTAGATTCAAACTGCTGACCTTGTGGTTAGCAACCCAACTCGTAAACCACTATACTACCAGAGCATTAACCATTATTCCTCTAGTATATAAATATTAGCAATTTTTTTTTCAAGCTCAGTAATTTAACTTTCCATTGATTCAATTATATTTCTTTCTTCTTTTAA
Source organism: Chrysochloris asiatica (assembly GCF_000296735.1). NCBI lineage: Eukaryota > Metazoa > Chordata > Mammalia > Afrosoricida > Chrysochloridae > Chrysochloris > Chrysochloris asiatica. The sequence goes on along the minus strand of NW_006408665.1, from coordinate 5,152,440 downwards.
TGTATTATCTATTTCTGAAATCTTGGAGTTAATCTTCTGGCTTTCTAATTGCTGTTTTTATATGGTTCTTTTTTGTTTTTTTCAAATTATTTTGTCAGTTTGTTTCCTGATTTTTTTCCATAGCTTTGTCTATTTTCCTTGATTTTATTTTTAGTTTTCTCAATTTTTCCACAATCCATTGAAGTTGCATAATTAGCATTCTTTTAAATTCCTTATCGGGTAGTCTTATATCATTTTGGTGTTGTATTCCAATTTCTGTATTTTAACAAGACATCAATAAACAATCTTCTGTATTTATCTTCATCCAAATATGAAAGCTTCTTTATAAGACAGATTCTAAGGAGCAGTGTTTGTGGTTTAACAAGTAAATGCATGTTTAATATTTGAGTGAGCAAAGACCTTTCTAACTTAGGCCTGATTACATACATATTAAAATTTAATATATGGAATAATATCAGTGTGTTTTTATTAGGTTATGTCATCAGTTCTGACTCATAGCAATTCTACATACAACAGAACAAAACACTGGCAGGTCCTGCATCATGTTCACAATCATTGCCATATTTGAGTCCATTGTTGTTGACACTTTGTCAATCCATATTACTGGGATCTTCCTTTTTTTAGCTGACCCTTAAATTTCCCAAGCATGATGTCCTTCTCCAGGGGTAGTCCTTCCTGATAATGTGTCCAAAGCACTAGAGATGAAATCTTACCATTCTCACTTCTAAGAAGCAATCTGGTTGTACTTCATCCAGACCAAATTTGTTTGTTTTTCTGGCTGTCCATGATACTTTCCATACTATTATCCAACACTATAATTCAAATGTTCTGGTTCTTCTACTGTCTTCCTTATTAATTCATCTAACTTACATTTATTTGCATGTGACATAATTGAAAATACCATGGATTGGGTTCAGTGCACCTTAGTCCTCAAACTGACATCCTTTTGGTAATGTATGAGAATTCTAATAGTTCCAAACTTAACTACTCTTTGAATCTTCTGCCATTTTCATTTTATTCTTTCTGATGAGTATGCAATGCTCTGGTACTATGGCTTTAATTTACACTTCCCTGGTAATTAGAAAAGTTGAGCATCTTTTCATATGTCTGTCAGCAATTAAGATATCCTTTTTTGTGAAGTGCCTACTTCACTCAATATGTTCATATTTCTCAAATTGGGTTGTCTTTTTCCTATCTCTTTTTATTAGTAGTAGTTCTTTATGTTTTCTGGATACAAGTCTTTTATCAGTTTATAAGTGTGTGTTTATGTGTATGTGTGTATATGTACAAAGTATTTGCCCCTTAGTTTCTTATGTAATTATATACTATTATAATGTTAGTTTAAAATATTATCTAAAAAGGTAGGAAAGGACTAGCAATGAGAACTAAAAATATTTAAGTATAAAACTAAAAATTATGGTTAATGGTTAATTATGGTTAATAGAGATTAACTTAAATTAATCTCTAGAAATTATTTTTTAAAATAATACACAATTTAAAGAAATAAATATGTCAAATATCGAATCCTTTTTTCTTTTCATATAGTCGCTGATATAGTTAGATTTTCATATACTAATTATTGTCCTATCTCACCCACCTGTATGCTTTTTAGGTTTTCTATCTTGTACTCTTGGAGTTCTGGTGTAACGCTGCTATGGGTTAATGCACTGGACTGCAAGATCAATTTGAACTGCAAGGTCAGTGGTTCAAGCTCACCAGCCACTCCTTGGAAATTCTATATTGGGTTGTTATTATTCAGAACACACTTGGCAGCACTTAACAACACTTGTATTCAGACATATTTGCACCAAGCAAGTCTACTTCATAAGCCCCCTTTAAAGTCTTCAAGACTAAAGACATCAGTTTGAAGACTAAGGTGCCAAGCCATAGTATTTTTCATAGGCTCATATGCATGTGAAAGTTGGACAGTGAAAAAGAAAGACTATAGAAGAATTGATGCATTCAAGTTATTATGTTGGAGAAGAATATTATAAGTAGCATGGACTGCTAGAAGAATAAACACATCTGTGTTGGAGGAAGTACAGACAGAATGCTTCTTAGAAAGTATATGGTGAGGCTTTGTCACTCATAGTTCAGATTATCATCAGGAGGAACCATTCCCTGGAGAAGAATGTCATGCTTGGTAAACTGAAAAGTTTGACAAAAGAGCAAGACCCAAATGAGATGAATTTGCACAGTGGCAGCAGCAAAAGCTCAAGCTTAACAATTGTGAGGACGTTCCTGGATTGGGCAATATTTTCTACTGTTATTTATTAGGTTGCTATGAGTTAGAAATGACTCAACAGCACCTAACAACAACAACAGAATCAACAATCAAAGTCCAGAGAATTGAAATCAAGCAAAGAATTGTGTTGGGAAAATATACTCTAAACAACGTATTTAGAGTTTTGAAAATCAAAGGTATCTCTTTGTTGGCTAAGGTACACCTGACCCAAAGTATGCATGTAAAATCTAGATCATGAAAAAGGAGCAGAGAAGATTTTATGCATTTGAATTGAACTGTTGTGTTGCTGAAGAATATTGAATATACCATGGATTGTCATAAGAAACTGGTTGTACAATTATAAACTCTGGTAGCGTAGTGGTTATGAATCGGGCTGCGAACCTTAACGTCAGCGGTTTGAAATTACCAGATCCGCAGGAGAAAGATGAGGCTTTCTACTCCCATAAAGATTTATACCCTCGGAAACCCTGTACAGGGTCATTATGGGTCAGAACTTACTTGATGGCACTTAACAACAACAACAGTATAAGAAGAGGTCTCCTGATATGGTGCTGTAGAATCAGCATTGGGCTGTGAACCACAATGTTAGAAGTTCAGACTCACCAGCTGCTCCTCAGAAATCCTACACAGGGTCTCTATGAGCCAGAATCAACTCAATGGCACTTAACAACAACAACAGCATCATAAGAAGTACACCCAGAATGTTCCTTAGAAGTAAATATGGCAACACTTTGTCTCTTATACTTTGGACATGTTGTGAGGAGAGACCAGTCCCTGGAGTAGCACATCATGCTTGGAAACATGGAGGGTCAGCAGAAAAAGGATGACTCCTCAATGAGATTGATTAACACAGTAGTGGTTACAAATCAGGTTGCTAATCTCATGGTCAGTAGTTCGAAACTACCAGCTGTTCTGTGGGAGAAAGATGAGGCTTTCTTGTGCCATAAAGATTTACAGCCTCGGAAACCCTGTACAGGGTTGCTATGCGTTGGAATCTACTCCACGGCACATTACAACAACAACAATAATGATAGGCTCAAACATATCAACAATTGTAAGTATGTTAAGGACTGGACAATGTTTCATTTGGTTGTCCATAGGGTCCCTATTAATCAGAACTGACACAATGGCACCTAACGACAGCAACAACAGCATAGTAAGAGTGATCTAATTTTTCCAGGTTCTATGAGAACCTCCTCTAAAGTGCTTTACAAGTTGTATATTCAATTGTCTTTGATGAGGTGTTTTGAGCCAATTTTTAAACATAGAATTGTAATTTTAATCTCCATTAAATTATCTGGCTAAAATGAGAGTTGGGACTATGACATTGATGACTCCTATTTTTTACAGGATGTCCTGGTGTGGTGCTGTGGGATAAAACACTGGACTGCAAGGTTGGCAGTTCAAACTCACCAACCTTTCCTTGGAAATCCTATACAGGTTCACTGTGATTCAGAGCCAACTCAACGGCACTTAACAACAACAACATTTTTCATAGAGTCTTCTCAACAAATCATATCTATTCTTCCTTCTTTGAGTTTCAATTCTGTTTCCCCTAGTAGGCCTGACTTTCCTCTGTAGGGAAAAGTTTACTTCCATCACTGTGTTAGCAAGGCCTTTCACAACTTCTTTCCATGTCACATAGATTTGATTCAAGAGACAGAGTTCAAATCATATTTTATTGCTTTCTTTGTTATGTTTTTCTACTGCGGGCTAAATATGTAGAAATGTCTAATTAAAGCAATGTTTAAGTTCCAGTTTCATTACCAACCCTTAGTATTGTCAATCTTTTTAACTTTAGCCATTCTAGTAGGTGTGCAATGAGCTCTATAACGCCATAAATATAGTTATGTTCATAACAATTTAATCTCAGTAAAAGCCCTAGAAGGCTTTTGTTTTTAAAGAAATTGAGGAGCTAACTACAAAATTTATATGAAAAGACAAAGGAACTACAAAAGTGAAAAAATTTATAATTTAGAGAAAGAATGACAAGGTTTTAAGAACTTAAATTCCGGATTTCAAGACTCACTGTAAAGTTACTATATTTAAGACAGTATAGTGCTGGCATAAGAATAGACATGTACATGAATGATGAGGAATAGAATCTAGAAATAAGCCACATGTATGGTGATTGATCTTCAACTTTAACAATATTTGAATATTCATTAATTCATCCAATGAATACTTATTGGTCTCCTAGTATATTCCAGGCATTGTAAAAGCACTAAGAAATATGGACATTAATAAAACAGACATTTTGACCATTGTGTAGCTTATATTCTGGTTAAAGGAGAAAAAAGCAAACAAAATAAATAATGTTAGACGGTCATAAGTGTCCTCAAGCAAAATAAAGCAGGAAATGGGAATAGGGAGCAAAAGAGATGTTGTTGAGGATAGCAAGCCAATGGCCTAAAAGTAGCGGAGTTGAGGGGAGAACATTCTAGAGGTAGAAAGGAGCATGTGAAGATTCCTTTAGGCAGGATTGAAGGACTGAGTGGAGTTAGCCAGGGGAATAGGGTTCAGTGTCCTTAATTTAGGGAGATAGCTCCAGGCAGATCATACAGGGTCTCACAGGAATTATAAAAATTTGAGATAGACAGTCATTGAAGTCTTTAGAGAGGTAACATTATATAATTAAATGTTTTAAAAGAATTACTGTGGTCAATGTGATGAGAATGGGTATCCAAGGATAGAAGACAGGAGGGCATGTGGACACCAAAAGCGTAGTCTAATCAAAGATTCATCTGACAGTCAGAAGAGTTCCCAAAGAGAGAGTGTAGAATGAAAGGTAGAAAGAAACAGCCTAGCAAAAGGAACAGATAAACAGCAGCTAAAGAGAGATGGAGTCCTGCTGTAACAGTGCAGATAATGTGCTGGACCACAAGGTCAATTTGAACCTCAAGGTCAGCAGTTCAAACCCACCAATCATCCCTCAGAAACCCTATACAAGGTTGCTATTGGTGGGAACCAACTTGACAGCATTTAACAACAAAGAGAGACATGACTATGTCCACAGTGTCAAAAAACAAAACTAAAACTATTGATTTCCAAAAGGCAGATGTGAGATTGTTGTTGTTAAGCGACATCGAACCCATTCCAACTCATAGAAACCCTATACAGAGTTTTCGAGGAGCATCTGATGAATTTGAACAACGGGCCTCGTTGTTCAAACTGACTTTGTTGTCTAGTGCATCATCCTAAAGCATCACAGCAGGATTCCTAAGTATGAGATGGATCACATCAAATGATTTAGGGAGGAAATGTAAAAAAAATAAATAAATAAGCTTTGCCATTAGGCAGAATACATTTAACAGTGAATTAAAGGCACTCTCCTAGTTAGCCAGAGAAGGGCAGTCTCCCTCTCAGGACTGATGACCATGAGCTATATGCTGACAAAGGTGGTTGAAGGGGGAAAAGGCATCAAATTTAAATTATATATTGTTGTTGTTGTTATGTGCTGTCGAGTCGGTTCCGACCCATAGCGACCCTGCACAGGGTTTCC
>NW_006408665.1:5138649-5146543 GCF_000296735.1 Chrysochloris asiatica | reverse complement strand
ATAGATAGATAGATAGATAGATAGATAGATAGATAGATAGATATATGTTGTTGTTGTTGTTAAGAGCTGTCTAGTCTGGCTTCCAACTTTTAGGGACTCTGTATAGGGTTTCCAAGGAGCAGCTGGTGAGTTTGAACCACTGATCTTGCAGTTCAAACTGACTTTGCAATATAGTGTTCATCCCCCAGTGCCAAACTAGGCCAGGACTCCTTGTATATTTTGTAGGTGTTGTTATTGTTGTTACATGCTATTGAGTTGGTGTGATTCATAGAGATCCTGTATAAGGTTTCTGAGGCTTGTAAAACTTTTCAGGTGTAGAAAATCTCATCTTCCTCCCGTGGAGCAGCTGGTAGGTTCAAACCCTGGACCTTGTGGTTCGCAGTCTAATGCTTATCACATAGAGCCACTGTGCTCCCATGTATATTATGTTGTTGTTGTTAAGTGCCGTCAAGTCAGTTCCAACTCACAGCAACTCTGCATTGGCTTTCCGTGGACTAGTTGGTGAGTTTGAACCTCCAACCTTGTGGTTGAAACTGACATTGAGGTTGAGTGCTTATCCTAGGGCACTACACCAGGACTCATTTATATTATGATAGTTGGTGAGTGTCAGCAAGTTGGTTCCGACTCACAGCGACCCTGTACAGGGTTTCTGAGGAGCAGCTGGTAAGCCTAAACCACCATCCTTGTGATTCAAACTGACTTTTCAATCCAGCATGCTAGCCCACAGCACAACAGAGTCTTAAACAGGATAAATATAAGTCAAAAGTAAATCATTCAGAAGAGATCAAAGGATTCACATCCAGGTAACCAAATTATAAAGCACAGAAAACAAAGGAAATTCATCACAAAATCATGATTGTCAGCACTGGGGCACGTAGCGCTACAGAAGCAGGAAAAGGATCATGACTGGAATACCTACATGACTGCAGATTAGAAAAGGTTACAGAATTAGCTCTGGGACCCTTCAACCACCTTGGTTAGCATATGACTCATGGTTATCAGTCCTGATACCCCAATTACCACTGAGGTCACAGAAGCCCATGAGAGGGAGACTGCCCTTCTCTGGTTGACTAGGAGAGTGCCTTTAAATCCCTTTTAAATGTATTCTGCCTAATGGCAAAGCTTTTTTTTTTTACATTGCCAGTTAGTGGACTGAAAGAACTCAATGGAAGCTGAATTTATGTCTAGACTCAAAAAGGATTTAGGACTCCCATTGGAAACTGCGGCTTTCTGTAAACCAAGTGTTCAGAATTTAAGTTCCAATATACTATGAGACTGAGAAAAGACCACTGAGTAAGTGTAAGTAGTTAATTGGTGGTTTTTGTTTTTTTTAATAGAAAACTATTAGTACAGTGATGGGGCTTGTGAACAAATGAAGGGATGGACCACTTGAAGAAATTTTCCCATAGAAGAAAGAACTATAACATAAAAGTCAAAGGACAGTGGGAAAAAAGATTGGTTTCAGGAGGATAGACTGCACGTGTGTAAAAATTAAGGTGAAAGACTCTGTGGGTCAAGAGTAACTAAGAATGTCAAAGAAAAAATTGGTAATTGCGTATGGCGTTGTAGGATCAGCACTGGACTGTGAACTGTGGGAATATATGTCTTTTCTTTCGAACAAATGTACTGTGCCTTGACACTATTCTGACCCCACTTTAGAGTTAAATAATATTTTAACCACCACGGCTTCCTGAAACAAAGACTTTCCAACTTCCTTGTACTCCCTAGCAACACCAATACTTTTCTAACTGTTACTGCTTCCTAGAATAAAAGTGGGACTTTCAAATCCCTGGTAATATGAATTAGTCAATCAGGTAAGGACAAGATTGTGCAGTCAAAACCCTAATCAATGGGCCTTAGACCTTTGCCAGGGATAAAAAGCCGGTAGGTTCGCCCACCCTGTGTGCTTGGTGGTTCATTCCCATGAGGTCAGGCACCCTTCTGCAGAAGTAAAATCTCGCTTGCCTAGATACTTTTGGTTTTACCAAGTGTCTGTTTGCGACGGAAGGGCTTGTTTACAACAAAACCATAAGATCGGCAGTTCAAACCCAGCAGCTGCTCCTCAGAAACCCTATACAAGGTCACTATGAGTCAGAACCAAATCTACAACACTCAACAACAATAACAAGAAGGAGGAAGGTAGAGAGTAAGGCCACTGGGGGAATTGCTATAGAGAATAAACATTCTAGAATCTCCTAATCAATTCCAGATATTGCCTTGAAGAGTTCTTTTACATTTTTTTGCAATGTTTGTTTTGCACTAATTCTTCCTGAATTTCTCCCAGGTTTCACAGCAATTAACTTCAACTGGATATTTATTCTTAATTTGCACCCTCTCTTTCTAAATGACTCAAAAATTTCAGCAAGAAATGAGTCAGTTTTGTAGAAGGCATCTATTAGATGTTGCTTGACTAAGATTCACTCTGTTCTGGGCACTTAGCATTTTGAACAGTTCTAGCTTGCTCTGTTTGAATGTCTCAGCTGTGAGCCATTTTAAGTGCTGTTTTCCTGCCTGATACACACCATGTGGACCTTGTTGTGCAGGACAGCCTAGTTCTAAAGGTAGGTAGAAACAGCTGAGCAAGACTTGGGAATCTCACCCCCCACATACACATCCTTCTTTAATTTTTTTCTTAAAAGGCCCACACCCAGTTTCATTTCACACATAAAGAGGTCCTTTGTTTTTACTCTAAGCAAGTCACTAAAGTAAATGTTTTCCTTTAAAAAGAAAGGGGTGTGGATGATGGTTGCTTGGTTGAAATGTGAATACAGACTCCCAGAACTGTACCCACCCCCAGCAATCTGAACTATATTGACCTTCTAATTAGAAATACTATCATTTCAGTGATTTATCTGTTACTTTGTGTGTTTTTTTCTTAATCAGTAGATTTTTTTATTTGGAAAACTGTGAATATAATCTTAATAAGTAGTCTTTAATCTCTGAAGTGAGTTAAACTGCTGAATATAAACAAATAATCTTCTCCTCTCCTGTATTCCAGAAGTGGACGCTTTACTGAAAGTATCAAATATTTTCAATGCCACTGTTATATGTGGAGAATATTCACATTTTTCTACGTGGGAATTGGAAGCAACTGACTTAACCAGATACTTCCACTAGCTCAGTGGGACCAAGCAGATTGGCTTGTATAATTAAAGCACATACTTTGGCTTCCTTTTATAACTACTGCTTTCTGGATGACCATCTGCAGCATTAGGACCATGCCTCTGTAAACTGAAATTGACTAATATTTGGTTTCAGCAAGTTCAACGTGTGCATGATACATTCTTCTTCACACCTACAGCATATCCCTGTTCCAAAGGTTAGTATCCTCCTTGAAGGCCTCATGCTTTCCTCTCAATATTTTTTCCTATCAAAATTTCTTTGGGGGAAGAATAAAAATAAAAGTAAACAATTCAAAAACAAGTCTTTTCTATGAAGTTGCTGTTGACTTGGGGTGGCCCTATGTGTGTCAAAGTAGAACCGGGCTTTACAGGGTTTTCAATGGATTATTTATTTATTTTTCAGTAGATCAGTCTTTCTTCTAAGAAGCCTATGGGTGGCCTTGAACCACCATCTATTCAGTTTGCAGCTGAGCTCTTACCATTTGTCCTACTTAGGGACTTCAGGACTATGAAGCCACATGTAATCAATATGTCTTTAAGTGTTACATGTCAAAGCAGTCACAGAAACTTAAAATGGAAACACTTTAAGACATAAGAATAAAGCTTTAGGTAATTTCAGATGGCAACTAATATAAGCTTTCTTTTCTTGATTAATTAGTAGCTACTAATAAGTCGGCTTATTAGTAGCTATGACTATGCATCAGTGTATTTCTACCATGAATAGTGTTAAGGAATGAAAAACTTTTTTCATTCCTTAACACTATTTGTAGGTGTTTTTTTTTTTTTCCAAATGTAGGATTTTTCTATTTGAAAAAAAACACACCATTAATTCAACAAATATTTATTGGGCATATTTTTTGTTGTGACTTTTATGTTTTTGTTTCCCCAAGGTTAATATTTTATATCATAATCCAGCACACATTCATATAATATCCATATTTCTGAGATAATATTTTCATGCAAAATATTGGCTTACTCCAATAGGAGTCCTGTAGTACAGTGGAGTTAAAGTATTCAGCTTCTAACCAAAATGTCTGCAGTTTAAACTCACCAGTAGCTCTGTGGAAGAAAAATGTGGCAATCTGCTTCAGTAAAAAAGATTTACAACCTTAGAAACCTAATGGGGCAGTTTTACTTTGGGGGACAATTAATTGCACTTAGACTATATGAAGTGCATTCTATTTAATTTCTTTAAAGTTCATCTTATCTCACAATATTGATATATGATATAAAAAAAAAAAGTGTGAAAATATGTGCCTACATCCAACCTTCTTTGGGTTTATAGTCCCGAGTGGAAGATAATCTAGATGTAAACAAAAAGTGATAATATGTCATATATTCTACTAAGGAGGACATGATAGAACTCTGATAAGGAATTAAAGTAAGAACTAATTTGGAGTCCTGGTGTGGTGCTGTAGGATAAGCACTGGATGGTAAGTTCCTTTGAATTGCAAGGTCGGCAGCTCAAACTAATCAGCCTTTCCTTGGAAACCCTATATAGGGTCACTATTGGAAAGGGTGGTCATAGAAGACCTCTTCGAGGAAGGAAAATGTTGAAAAAGAGACTAGACGTACAAAGAGCAGGAGGAGCAGTATTCTACAAGATGACCACACTCCATTGTACTGGTGAAGCTTTTTGAAAACTGTCAGGAGGCCAGTGTGACTCCATGTAATAGTGAGGAAGGGTATCCGAATATAATGTTGGAGAAAGGGACTAGGGCCTATCATGTAAGGGTTTGTAGACTAAAGTAAAGAATCTGGATTTGATTCTAAGTATAGTAGGAACCAAGAAGCCTGGTTACACTATAGCACTGGACTGCTAACGTAAGGTCAGCAGTTCAAACCCACCAGTCATTCCTTAGGAGAAAGATGAAGCTTTTTGCACCAATAAAGATTTATAGCTTCAAAAATGTTATACAGGATCACCTTGAGTTGGAATCATCTTGATGGCAATTGTTATAATGGGAATCACCTGAAAGATTTTGAATTGTGTTAAAGCAGGTTATGCAGCTACAGTTATTGTAAATGGTTCTCTGTTTTGACTTCCGTTATTGAAGATTCCAAACTGCATTTTGAAAAAGAAATTCCATAAATTCCAGAAGAACTCATTGGATCTCCAAGATGTATGAGATGAGGTCATATATTCAAAGATTGAACAGGTAGCTGGAAGAATTTCCATGGGGAATAGTAATTGCAATATAGGCAAATATATCCATAACCTCTATTCAAGTTAAAGTGCATTTGTGGCATTTCCATTCTAAAGCATAGGTTTTTTTTTTTAAATAGTCACATGAAATTGTTCATATTGAATCTTTCCAAAGAGGTGCACAGTTTGCTAATTACAAATTTCCATTTCCCCAACCTGTATATGGACAGCTGTGCCTAAGAAAATAGGTGAAAGATTACATTTGCCAGTTCTCTTGGTATTCCTATTTTATAGCTTTTGTGGGAATGCAGTTTTCAAGCTTGCCTGCTATTTTATTTAATATGCCTCCTTGTAAATTCCAGCTGTTGACCATGTAATTAATCCCTGTATGGAAAAAATATTCGCATTTGTTCCTGCAATACCTGAACTGTATCCCATAAGGAGAATTATATCCATCATTGCCCTTTCCATTATTCCACAGTTGTTCCTCAGAAACACTTTACATACCACACAATGTTTCTGCTCCCAACTTCTGCATACTTACTCAACCATAACTTTCCTTTATTCTTTTGGATTTCTTAGTCAATGAGCTCTGAGATTTTAAATAAAGAGCAGTTTCTATATTGCTCCTTAAAAAAAAAGGCTACTAGTTAACTCATGGAAGCAGCAGTCAAGAAATCAAATGACGTATTGCATTAGGCAATTCTGCTGCACAAGACCTTTTTACAGTGTTAAAGAGCAAAGATGTCAGCTTGAGGATTAAGGTGCATCTGACCCAAGCCATGCTATTTTCAATAACCTCATATGCATGCGAAAGCTGAACAGTGAATAAGGAAGGTCGTAGAAGAATTGATGCTTTTGAGTTTTGGTATTGGAGGAGAATATTGAAAATACCATGGGCTGCCAAAAGAACAAACACATCTGTGTTAGAAGAGGTGCAGCCAGAGTGCTCCTTGGAGGCAAGGATGGCCAAACTTCGTCTCTCATATTTCCGACATATTGTCAGGAAGGACCAGTCACTGGAGAGGGATATCATGTTTGGTAAGGTGGAAGGTCAGAGAAAAAGAGGAAGACCCCCATCGAGATGGATTGGCAAAGTGGCAGCATCAATGGGGTTAAGTGTGGCAACAATTATGAGGTTGGCCCAGGAATGGGCATTGTTTTGTTCTGTTGTGCATAGGGTCACTATGAGTTGGTATTGACTCGATGGCACCTAACAACAACAACAAGTTAACATACTGCAATGTGTACTCACTAGAATAAACATGGTAGATAGATCTTTAACTATAACTGAGATGGTTTGTGACATTTATCTTTGGCTAGTAGATTCTCTTACTTGTTTTTTTTTTTTTTTTTTTTTTTTTTTTTTTTCTCCCCCCATGAACCTTTTTCCTTTTTTTTTTTTTTTTTTTTTTTTAATGTTTTATTGTGAATTGTGTGATAGTCTACATGGGAGAACATTAGCTTTACATTCATTCCATCATCTATCATCATTTCATTGGCATAGTTACCATCCCATCCATGCATCCTCACCTAACCAAGGGGTGTACCCTGTAGCCCTGCACACACACACACACACCCCACCACAGTCCTCAGCCCCTTTCCATCTCCTGATCCTGTATCCCCAGCCCCACCATCTCTTGAGGTCATCTTCTCTGCCTCCATCTCAGGCCTCACCGCCTCTCTGGGTAGGATTCCGCTCTTCGCTCTTCTCCATCGATGGTCCCAGGGTCCTCCGCTCCTATCCTAGTCTGATAAGTTAATCACTCCCCTCTTTGCTACAAAATGTTCATCTTTAGATTTCCAACCCTCACAATCAGTCCTGATAACAATTATTCACCATTAAATCATAAGAGACCCATCTATATTTCATTTCATCAGCCCTTCCTGGACAGGCTGGACACTATTCACTGGAGACTCTACCTTCCTCCATGCCCCTTGGTTCTAGGTTCCCTCTTGAAAGCTTGTAAGCCAGTCACTTCTTGTCTTTGTATCCCTCCCCCCATTTTGGGTAGCCAATGTCCAAGTTGCCCATCCCTGTCTACCCTGTGTGAAGGGGGTGGGAATGGTTCTTGCAACAGGGGTTTGTTTCCTTTTTTGAGCTACTGCATTCATAGGTGTAGGTCCTGTTTACTGAATTGTATCAAATGACGCGTTTTTTTTTTTTTTTTCCTCTTCTTTCTTCTTCAGGTTGAGCTCTGTTTATCCAGTTATTGAAGTCCAGTCAAATGGGTATCATCTGCAAGTGTGGGTGTTCTTATGTCTGCCCAGCCTATTTTTGTCGGCTGGCCACCCCGCTCTCCACTCTAGACCTCTGTGGCTGTGTCATTGACTCTGAGCCCATGAGTCCCCAGGTGTTGCCTCACTACTGGCTGACCAGGTCTCCACCCAGGTTCACAGTAGTTTGCTAAATGATGTAGGGCTTAGCTCACCACTTCATTGATGTTCTTCGGTCACTTCCTCTTCTGGGTGACGTCCGTGGTTGTCAAGCAAACTGTATATTTCCCTTGTGTCTTAGTCTTGGAAGAAAATTTGCACTGAGAGGATCCAACCACTTGCCTTGATGTCTCCTGGGCAAGCCACCTGTATGTTCTTGTGGTAACAGTCGGACTGCCCTTATTGTTTT
>NW_006408665.1:5136134-5137304 GCF_000296735.1 Chrysochloris asiatica | reverse complement strand
GTTACCTTTTTAAGTTATTTAGTTGTTGTTATCTCTTCTCCTTGTTGTCTATCAAAACTTGTCTTCCTTCTCATCAAAGGAAGAGAACCAATGATCTCCAAGTACTACCATTCACAGGAATATTTGCTTTTTAATAACTAGCAAATCATCTAGATAAAAAAATAAAATTCACCTTCTTTTTGTACAGAATGCCACTTGGTCAAAGATCTAAGTTCAAGAAAGCCAGCCTAACCTTGAAATACATCATATTATTAGCTCTTATATAAAGCATATGTAAAGTCAGATGCACAAATAATTTCTTATAGAAAGATCATAACAAATGGTTGTCCTTATGAGGTGGAGCTTAAAGATATCCCAAATGTCCAACTTTTCCAATATGTTATACTACTCCATAATCACCACTTCTCCCCTTCCCTTGCACTCCAGGGTTCTGCAATATGCTTCAATGTCTCACAGAACTCACAACTATCAAAGGAAATTCCTCACACAATTGTGGAGGCTGGCAAGTCCCAGTTTTGAGGATGCTCTTCAAAATAATAGTCTCTGGAACTGAGGAACCCAAATCATCAAGTCATAGGACAAATTGTTGATGCATGAGACTGTGGGAGCTTGTCAATCAGGTCAGGTGATAAGCTCCAAGTCCCACAAACTGGAGATGAGATTTGATGAACCAGATGCAAGATCCAGAGCAAGAGAGCAAATTTTGCCAAAGCATTCCTATATATTACACTCACATCATTCCCCCAAGGAAAGGTAATGGTGATGACTTGAGACACACCCTCTAGCAAAGTGGGGCCACCTTAATCCTTAGTTCAAACTTAATGCTTATTCTTTAGCCCCACCTTAATCCTTCCTCCTCCTTGTTGTTGTGCCAAGAGCCCTTGAGTACCTTCTGACTCGCTGTTGTTGTTAGGTGCCTTTAAGTCCCTCATGATTTATAGAGGACCTATGTACAAGAGAAGGAAATGTTGCCAGATCTGTCACCAACATCACAATCATTGCTACTCCTGAACCCATTGCTGCTGACACTGTACCAATCTCTCTCTTTGGGGGGCTTACTCTTTTCCCTTTACCAAGTATGAATTACTTTCCAGGCACTGGTCCCTTCTGATAATATGTCCAAAATATGAGAAATGAAGTCCGGTCATTCTGGCATCTAAGGAGCATTCT
>NW_006408665.1:5123685-5135784 GCF_000296735.1 Chrysochloris asiatica | reverse complement strand
TTTGATCTTCATCAGTAAGTATGTTAAGTTATCTTCACTTTCAGCAAGCAAGATTGTGTCATCTGCATATTGCAGGTTGTTAATTAGACCCGATGCCATGTTTTTATTCATATGATCCAGCTTTTTGGATTATAAACTCAGCATACATGTTAAATAAGTATGGTGAAAGAACACAATGCTGCTGCACACCTTTCCTAGTTTTAAACCATTCAAGGGTGCCCTTTTTGTGTTCAAACAACTGCTTCTTGGTCTATGTATAGTTTCCTCATGAGCACAACTAAGTGTTCCTGAATACTCATTCTCCACAATTTTGTCCATAGCTTGTCATGATACACACAATCAAAAGCCTTTGCATGGTCAATAAAACACAGATTTTTTCGGGTATTCTTTGCTTTCAGCAAAGATCCATCTGATGTCAGCAATGATATCCCTCATTCGACATCATCTGAACCTCGGACAGTTCCCTGTTATAGCCACTTTTGAATTACCATTAGCAAAATTTCATTTACATGTCATAATAATGATACTGTCTTATGATTTCTGTATTCTGTTGAGTCACCTCTCTTGGAAGAGACACAGATATGGATCTCTAACAATTAGTTGGCTAGGCAGTTGTCTTACAAATTTCTTGGCAGAGATCAGTGAGTGCCTTCAGGCTACATGTGTTTGTTGAAAGATTTAAAATTGTTTCCATCAGTTCCCAGAGGCTTGTTCTTTTCCAATACCTGCAGTGCACCTTGGATTTCTTCCTTCAGGACCATTGGATTTTGATCATATGCTACCTCTTAAAATGGTTGAACATCGACCGTTTCTTTTTGATATAGTAACTCTGCATATTCCTTCCATCTTCTTTTAAATGTTTTATTGTGAATTATGTGATAGTTTACATGGGAGAACATTAGTTTTACATTCATTCTATTCTACATCATTTCATTGCCATGGTTACAATCCCCTCCGTGAATCATCAGCCAACCAAAGGGTATATACTACAAGCCGGCACCCCAGTCGTCAGCACACAACCCCTCTTCCTCTCTGGATCTAAAATCCCCAGCTGCTCCATCTCTCCACTTCATCATCTCTGCCTCCGTCTCTGGCATCACTACTTCTCTGAGTGGGGTCTCGCTCTGTGCTTTTATCCGTTGATGGTCTCAGGGACCTCTGCTCCTAGACTGAAAAGGTAAACACTCCCCTCCTTGCTATAAAACATCTACGTTTATATTTCCAACCCTCACAATCAGTCCTGATAACAATTATTCACTATTGTATCACAAGAGCCTCATCTGCATTTCATCAGCCCCGCCTAGACAGATTGGATACTACTCAGTGGAGATTCTACCTTCCTCCACGCCCTCTGGATCTAGGTTCCCTCTTGAAAGCTTGTAAGCCAGTCACTTCTTGCCTTTGTAGCCCCCCCCCCCCATTTTGGGTAGCCAATGTCCAAGTTGCCCATCCCTGTCTGCTCTGTATGTGCAGGGGGTGGGAATGATCCTTACTGTAAGGATTTGTTTCCTCTTTTGAGCTACTGCATCAATAGTTGTAGGTCAAGTTCTTCAAATAGTATCAGACTACTCTTTTTTTTTCCCCCCTCTTCTTTCTTATTCTGGCTGAGGGCTCTGATCAGCCAGTCATTGAAGCCAGTTCAAATGGGTATTATCTGCACGTATGGGTGTTCTTGTGCATATGTCCTCTCTTCTTATCAGCTGGATGCTTCACTCTCCACTCTAGCCCTCTGTGGCTATGTCACTGACTCTGGGCCCAAGAGTCCCCAGGTCTTGCCACATTGCCGGCCAACCAGGTCCTTCTATCTTCTTTTGATGCTTTCTGCATCATTCAATATTTTGCCCATAGAGTTCTTCAATATTGCAAGTTGAGGCTTGAAATTTATCTTCAGTTCTCTCATTTTGAGGAATGTTGAGCATGTTCTTCCCTTTTGGTTTCTTAACTCTAGATCTTTGCATATTTCATTATAATATTTGATTTATCCTCTCAAGCTCTTTTACTGCCTCTATTTTTCCATTTGCTTTAGTATATTTATGCTGGAGGGCAAGGGTCAGAGTCTCTTCTGACATCCATTTTGGACTTTTCTTTCTTCTTTGTCTACTTAATGACTTTTTTGCCTTATTCCTGTATGATGTTCTTGACGTCATCTCACAATTCTTCAGATTTTAGGTCTTTTAGTGTCTAATCATCAAATCTGTTCTTGAGATGATCTCTAAATTCAAGTGGAATATGGTCATGGTCATCTTTAGGCTCTCATGGAGTTATTTTAATTTTTTCCAGCTTCAATCTGAACTTGCATATGAGCAATTGATGGTCTATCCCACAGTCTTCCATTGGCCTGGTTTTGGCTGAACATATGGAGTTTTTCTGTCATCTCTTTCCACAGATGTAGCAAATTTGATATCTGTGTATTCCATCTGATGAGGTCCACGGTAATATGTCCAAAACATAATCATCTTTTATGTTGTTTTAAAATAAAGAATTCACTGGTCTTACAAAATTCTATCACACTATCTCCTACATCATTTCTGTCTCCAAGGCCATATTTTCGAACTACTGATCCTTTCTCTTTGTTTTTAACCTTTGCATTTCAATCACCAGTAAAGATCAATACATCTTAATGGCGTGTTTGATCAATATCAGACTGAAGAACTTGGTAGAATTCATCTATTACTTCATTACTGACTTTCGTAGTTGGTACATAATTTTGGATAATAGTGGTATTAACTGATTTTCCTTTTAAGTGTATGGATATTATCCTATCACAATGTTGTATTTCAAGATAGATCTTAAAATAATCTTTTTGATGGTGAATGCTATACCATTCCTCTTCAATTTGTCATTGCCAGCATGGAAAACCATGTGATTGTCAGATTGTAATTGCCCAGAACCATTCTATTTCAGCTCACTGGTGGTGGTGGTTATGCACCATGCAGTCAGTTCCAACTCATAGCAACCCTGTACAGGGTTTCTGAGGCTGTAAAGATTTACAGGAGCAGAAAGCCTCATCTTTCTCCCACGGAACAGCTGGTAGTGTCGAACTGCTGACCGTGAGGTTAGCAGCCCGATTCGTAACCACTACGCTATGGTATCAATATTTATTCATTTCATTTTTAACCCCTACACTAGGGTATCAATATTTATTCATTTCGTTTTTACCAGCTTCCAATTTTCTTAGATTCATACTTTGTACATTCCATGTTCTGATTATGAATAGATGTTTTTCTTCATTCTGAGTTATGTGAGTCCTAGTATGGTGCTGTGGGTTAATGCACTAGACTGCAAGTTGGTTTGAACTGCAAGGTTGGTGGTTCAACCTCACCAGGCCCTCATTGGAAACCCTATACATGACCGCTGTAAGTCGGAACTAACTCGACTGTACTTAACAACAATAACCAACAGTAAATGAAGGTTCCAGAAACTTAACTCCATTCACATCATCATGGTCAACTCTACTTTGAGGTGGTAGCTCTTCCCCTGTCATATTTTGAATGTCTTCCAACAGATGAGCTCATTTTCCAGCACTACAGCCAACAATATCCTGGTGCTCTTCATCATGTTTCAATATTCAATATTCTATACTGACAGCATTTCACTGCTATTCATTAGGTTTTCAGTGGCTAATAATTCAGAAATAGTCTGCCTTTCTTTCTTCCTAGTGTGTCTTATTCCAGAAGTTCATCTGTCCACCATGGGTGACCCTACAAAATACCAGTTACATAGTTTGCAGTATCACGGTAACATGCAAGTCACCACAGTGTGACATACTTACAGATGAGTAGTGATGATATGTGTTAAACTAGTATACCATGTTTAGTTTATATTGTTTATTGCTTTGCATTTATTAGGATTGGGATATAACTGAAATGCTATATATCTTTTCTTTTTAAAAAAACATTGTTACTGTTAAATGCCACTAAGTCAGTTCCAACTTATTATCACCCTGATATGACTTCCAAGGAATGACTGCTGGGTTTGAACTGGTAACATTGTGGTTAGCAGTTCAGTGCTTACAAGAATATAAAATTATTTTTTATTGCTTTATGTTTTTAAAGATTGAGATAGGACTGAAATGCTCTAAATGTTTTCCTTTAAAAATATTGTTGTTGCTGTTAAATTACATGCGGTTGGTTCTGACTCATAACCACCCTGTATAGACTTTCTGTTGTTTGAGTCACTGGTCCATGTGACCCTCCAACCTTACGGTTATTAGTCTAGTGCTTATAAGAATATAAGCTTATAAATATTTTAATACACTTTCAATCCTACAAAGAAGTTAATGTGTAGGTTTCTAAATTGGATATTCAAAGGTCACCTTTTAGAACAATTTAAAAATTTTTATTGTTGATATACCAAAACACATAACAACTCAACTCTTTCTACATGTACAATTCAGTGATATTGATTACATTCAAGTTGTTATCTACTCTTTCCCTCCTTTTTAAAGTTTTTCCTCCTCCATTAACATAAGCTCATTGTCACTTTTCTGAGTAGATGTTGCCCTTTTAATTCCATATACGAATCGGGCTGCGAACCTTAAGGTCAGCGGTTCGAAACTACCAGCGGCTCCGTGGGAGAAAGATGAGGCTTTCTACTCCCATAAAGATTTACACCCTCGGAAACCCTGTACAGGGTCGCTATGGGTCGGAACCGACTCGACGGCACTTAACAACAACAACAACATTGCCATCAAGTCACTCTGTGTCATAGAAACCCTATAGGACAGGATAGAACTGTCTCAGAGAGTTTCCAATGTTGCAAATCTTTACAGAAACAGACTGCCACACCTTTCTCCCATGTAGTAGCTGGTGAGTTTGAACCAAAAACTTTTCAATAAGCAGCCAAACACTGTAACCACTGTGCCACTGGGACTCCTGATCCAATATAGACAATTTTTACAAGAGCATACTACTCAAGGCAAACTAGACTTTTGGTTGGCTTTAAGAAGACTTCAGGAGGTATTTTTGGTTTAAGTTTTAAAGGTTATCTCAGGGTAATATTTGAAGGGATTCTTTCAGCCTCCATTTCTCCAGAAAGTATGGAGTCCATGAGAATTTGAAATTATTTTCATTATTTCACCTTCTTTTGACCAGGATTCTTCTATAGAATCTGTGATCACAATGCCTTCAGAATAAATTTTATCCTAAAGATTTCCTCATCTTCATCATCAGAAACTTATCAATATTTTACTATAGTGAAGAAAGCCATGGCAAGGAGGAAGAAGGCCAGATTAAGCAAGATACTATTTTACACAGATTTTTAAGATTTATCTAATTAAGATGTGTGTATGTGCACGTGTGTGTGCAAAAATATTCATTTTAAGTATTTACCCTGTACTTTTTCTGACTTAACAGGTTCCTACTACTCTTCCAGTACCCAGAGAGCATTATTGCTACATAACCCTGCATTCCAGACTTCTGCATGCAAACAGGTAGGAAGGAAGTCCACTCTACATAACTCTTGCCCTCTGGCTACCCCTACAGTAGTTCTTATTTTATAGCATTGGAGTTGAGACTTAACTTAAAAGTCTGTTTTCCAGTATATAAGTGTGGAAAAAGCAACGTTTTCTTATTTTTTTTTTAAACAATATATTTTGTGTACTGCAAATTAACAAATTACTGATATTCTGTGTGTATAACTATACACTGGACCTTGACTGCCTTGCTGAGTCAACTGACTTTTCTATGGACTCACAAACATCAGCTCCAGAGAGCTCGATAGAAGGAGAAAATGCACATAGAAGGACAACTTCTAACATATCCCCTGTCTTTATTCCAATCATTGCTCTCTTTTCTTGCAAACAACCTGCCAGAAAGGGGTAAATACCCTTCTTCTTCCAAATTAAAATATTTACCATAAAAGTAATGTTATACTTTGGGTGAAACTGAAAAGGATACCAGAAAAGCTATAATGGCATATGTTAAATTGTAATATGCTTCATGGAATGATGCTTTGTGAATAGCAAACAATTAATTTACAGTGCAATTTTTAGAAAATAATTTTAAAAAATAATCCCCACGGAAACTCTTTTCCTTTCCTAAAACAGAGCTTATTTAGATTGCTAACAATTTGACTTTTACTTGAGATGAAATGATAGTGGCCAAAAGACTTACAGTTTGTTCTCCATTGGTGCCACAACTGTTCCTAAGAATGGAATACAACATATTCCCTATGAAGCATAACAAAGGCAATTGCTCTCCATCTTTCTGAATCCAACACTCACATCATCCTTCTTGGGAAGAAGAGACACCTGGGCATTGCATTTTACCGATTTTCACTTCCCTTTCTATTTTAACCTGCTCCACTCAACACCAATTGCAGGTTGTAAGTGCTTACTCTGCCAGTGTTGTATTGACTAGAAGTGGGAGAGTTCTGAAGTACTTGTAAGCTGATGAAATTTTAATCATCCTCTACACATATATTATCTGTCTACAGTGAATTTTCTTCTGTCAAGAAAATGGAAAAATACTATTAAGGGTTGTTGTTTTTTTCCTGAAAGTCTAGAAGATAAGCTTCTCTTCTGCTTTCTGTACAATAGAGATTTGATCTAATGAAACCATAAAAGTTTAAAACTCATGGAGAATAATTTGCATAACTCATATTTGACATTAGTACTGTTATTTTCTTGATTTTACGAATACCTCTATGAATCCTGGATGAAATTCTGTAACTCAAAATTATTTTGCTGATACCATTTGTAGCTGAACCTGCTTCATTCCAGTCTCATAGCTGTTGTGCTGTCTGTTAAGAGTCATTTCCCTACTACCTCTTACAATTTCTCCTTAGATGAATTAGTTTTTAGCCCCCAAAATATAGTAAACAAATAATCTTCCAAACTGAGAAAAGCTTCATAAAACTGATTAAATACCAATGATCAGAAGAAAAGATTCACAAGTGAAAAGAGAAATTTAGTGAAGCATAGAATATCAATCCAGGGTTTTGGTAAGTAAATTTTTCAAAGATAGTTGTTTAAGAGGTTTAAGTAAAGTTAGTAAGGGAAAAAGAGGACAATGATGATAGGATATGTTTTCACTTGGGAATTCTGAGGAAATACAAGGAAAGCATTAGAAATTATGGAATTTTGGAGGAATTCTTCAGTTGCACAATTGAGAGATGGTGCTGGGGGAATAGAAAAGCAACTGAGAAGTAAGAGTCCTCAGGGATTTGGACTTTCCAATCTTGCTGTGTTTTCATCTGGAATATATTACTCTAAGATCCTTCCACCACTAAATCCAGAATCCCCTTTCTGAGCTTTAAACTATATCTGTTTTAGTCTAAGAAAACTACTGTAAATTTTTCAATTAGTATTAAAATGCTGTAGTTTTATGTTACTTGGATAAATCCTTTTTTATTGAAGACAGGCAAGTAGAAACTCTAGAAAGTATCTAAAATGCACATATGCAGAAATAATATATGAACACTGAGAAGAAAGTGGACAAATTGGTTGCTTAGTGTGCCAAAATCATGGAAGATATGTAAATTATCAGTTCTATTAGTTTTATTTCATGGATTTTATTCAATAAATAATACTTTTTAAAATGAGCTAAGATATCATTTCTATTCCACCATGATTGGCTTTGTTATTCAATCTTTAAAAGTATCTTATTAATCCATCCACGTCTCTGCATTTCTACCATCTCCACCCTGGGATGAACTACCATCCTTGCTTTCCTGAGGGCTTCAGTAGCTTTCTCACCATCCACTCGAATTCTTTCCAATCTTTGTCCACATTTTATCCAGAGTGAAATTTTCAAATAAATGACAAAAAAAGTGATCCTATAACCATTCTGCCTAAATTCTCCAATAATATCCTACTGATTGCATAGTCTTACATCACCCTGTCTGAACTCACCTCTTGTCTCTTACTCCCTCCTCCACTACTGTTTTAGTCACTCTTGGCCACCAACTCTCTCTTCCTTCTCCCCCTACTCCTCTGACCTCCCTAGTATTCCACTGAACATTTCTCACTGCTTCCCCTTCTTACCATATTAACTGTGCTCATTTGTCAGGTCTCAATTTGAACATCATTTGACCTCATGGAGGTATTCTCTAGCCATCTCCCAAACTAAATCAGAAGCTTGTGCTGTACCTTATATTTTCTTAAACTTTTTCTTCATATTAGCCATAATTTGCCATTACATTTTCATTTGTGTGTCATTTCTTTCCCTATAAACTGTCCATAAGGATAGAAACCCTGTCTTGTTCAAAATTATATTCCCAAACTCTTATACAGTACTTGATACTTAATAGAAAATGTTGATTAAATGAATAATTGAATGAAGGAGTGAGTGAATGAATGAAGAAGAGAACAGAACAGACTTGTGGCTGCTGTGGTATAGTGATTTACTTGATATTGGCTCTTCTATTCACAATTTTAAGGAGCTCTGGTAGCATAGTGGTTACGAATCAGGCTTCTAATCTCATGGTCAGCAGTTCAAAACTACCAACTGTTCTACAGAAGAAAGATGAGGCTTTCTGCTTCCATAAAGATTTACAGCCTTGGAAATGCTAAGCGGGGTTGCTATGAGTCAAAACTGACTCCAAGGCACATAACAACAACAACAAGTCACAATTTTATAACTCCCAACAACTTGTTTATTGTTATTAAGTGCCATCAAGTGCTGGCACATAGTGATCCTATATTAAGCTTCTGAGGAGCACCTGGTGAGTTTGAACCGCTTACCTTGAGGTTCAAACTGACCTTGCAATCCAGTGCATTATCCTGCAGCACCACACCAGTACTGAAATTGGGTATCTTTCCCCTTTATCTGATGAGTCTGAGTAAGAGAAAGTGGGAGAAGATGCTGATAGGATTATTTGATCCAGTTGTAAATAATTTTTTACTAGGTTTAATTGTGATTTTAAAAACTTAGAACTCTAATGTGTGAGTTGGTCAGTTTTGTCATTCTGTTGGATCTAAAATGAGCCATCTCAAAAGCAGGAGTGTGGATCTCACTACCATACAGAAAAAAAAGACTCAGGATTGCAGTAATCATTTAGACCCTGAGATCCTTGTTCATTGAATCATCTAGGGTTAGAAAACTATAACACTAAAGGAGTGACAAAGTAGTGTCAGCAAAAGAACCAAGAGCCAGATCATGAAACAGTGAGGCAGTGAAGTGGGTTTCCCAGTCCATGAAGCAAATAAAGCTGAGTGCCTTTGGGCAAAAGGCTGGCTTGTAGAGTGTGATGCCTCCAGGCACTTAATAATATATTTATATCATTTGGGAAAACTAAATTTGCTGACCCACAGAGTTAGTGCTGAGTGGTTCAATCTGAGGCTTAAGGCAGAGTAATGTGCCCTTTGGGCATTTATTGGCAGTGTTAAAAGAGTTTTGTAACATTGCCTGGACAAGGCAGAAGCTGAGAGGCTTGCCTGTGGGCATGGCTGGGAAGAAGCTGTCTTGACCAAATAACTATATCCTGAGTATTTTTTTATCCAGAATTGGAACCTGTTAGTTTCCCTAATAAAGACCATATTGTGAGTATTGTCCTGTGAGTTCTGTGTAGCCATTGCAATGAATTAATAAACTCAGTAGAGACATAGAGAGTGCCATGGGAGGGTGGTTGGTGTCAGAATTGGTCAAAACAAAACAAAATGGTGAAAGATAAAAGCATATATAACACCAGCCTTATAGAAATCAGCCCTGGTCTGATGTTAGTGATAATTCTTCTCCTTCTCCCTTGTGAAGTCAAATACTGCCACCATACCCTTATTTAGCTGGCAAATCATTACCATTAATAGATTTGCACCAGGGGTTGTTGAGTTGATTCTGGTACCTGATGACCTTCTCTGCATCAAAGTAGAACTATGTTCCTTAACGTTTTCAGTGGCTGATTTTTGGCAGTACATTGCCAGACCTTTCTTCCAAAGAATCTCTGGATGCACTCACACCTCTCACCTTTTCATTAGCAATTTCATTAACTATTTGCACTCCCCAGGAATTCCTATTAATATACGCATTTAAAAAATATTCCTTTTCCTTCACCTTTCTTTCAAATAACTGCCTCCTTGCTTATATTGATATACTCCTGCCAGCCAGAATTTCATGGAAGGTATTTTTTAATTTTGGTCAACTTTGTTTATTTCAAAGCACATTCCTTTTTTAAGTAGCTTACAAATATTCTTCATGAAATTTCTGATTTGGCAAACACATAAACTTGATTTGAAATTCACTGAGGCCATTCTGTTCACACTGTTGTTAAGTGTCATCAAGTCAGTTCTGACTCATATGGATCCTGTATATGGTTTCAAGAAACAGCTGGTGAATTAAAACTACCCACTTCACATTTCAAATCAATCTTTCAGTCCAGTGCTTATCCTATATCTCCATACCAGGTCTGTCTGCACTGAAGAACTCTTATTCAACTTAAAGTTTTATTTAAACATCATTTCTTCCAGGGGGCCTATGAGTCCCTTAGATAAAGTACATCTCTTATGTAAAATTAAGGATGATTCCTCATGGCCAGGCAGCAGTCCACAAAATGATGTACAGATAAAGTTCCTTTCCACCTTGAAATCCACCATGCCTTGTGGCTTCATGATCATTTATATACAAACAATTCATGTGATAAGCATTGAACTACTAACCGCAATATTGGTGATTCAAGCCTACCAACTGCTCCTTGAAAATCCTCCACAGGGTTGCTATGTGTCAGAACTGACTCAACAGCACTTAACAACAACAACAACAATAGCCAAAGAGAACCAGGAAAAGGCTGCCTTCCAGATGCCCACACCCTAATATATGATACACATTTCTTCCTTCATTCCTATTGTTAGTACTTGCTAAATGACCACAACCCATGACAATGGAGGCTAAAAATTATGACCTAACTTCTTACCCTAGAACAAGAAAAATTAGGTTGAAAAACATTAAGAAGTATCTGCCAGTATGAGGCTCAGGTACCTAACCTTTACTAAATGTCCGCTATGAATAATACAGATACTTTCTGTGACATAGGATTATGTTTGTATTTCTATTAAAACTGTTTAGCTATGGTGAGGTCAAGGCAGCTCCAGTGGGAGTTGAATTTGAAATTGATTTTTTTTTTATTTCAAGATTTCAGCAAATGTACAGTAAGCTTTAACACTAAATCAGTTGAGAGTCACTGCAGCATCTACATTCTTGACCAGATTTCCATCTGGAACTGTTCTCACCTTGCCATACCATCATTGTGCACCTAAGCTGTGTTGTTGTCAGGTGCCATCGAGTCGGAACCGACTCATAGAGACCCCATGCACAGCAGAACGAAACAATGTCCGATCCTGGGCCAACCTCACTACTGCTGCCACACTTGACGCCATCAATGATGCCACTTGGCTGATCCATCTCGTTGGGGGTCTTCCTCTCTTTCTCTGACCCTCCATCTTACCCAGCATGATATCCTTCTCGAACGACTGTTCTCTTCTGACAATATGTACAAAGAGACGAAGTTTGGCTATCTTGGCCTCCAAGGAGCACTCTGGCTTGCTGCACCTCTTCCAAAACAGATCTATTGGTTCTTTTGGCAGTCCATGGCACTTTTAGTATTCTCCTCCAACACCACAATTCAAAGGCAGAGAAACACCTAAGCTATAGAGCTTTCCACGGACACCACAGTAGGGTTGAAGGTTTGTTGTTGTTAAGTGGCATCGAGTCAGTTCTGACTCATAGCGATCCTATATAGGGTTTCCAAGGAGCAGCTGGTGAGTTTGAACTGCTGACCTTGCAGTTCAAATGGACTTTGCAGTCCAGCACATTAACCCACAGTGCCACATCAGGGAAAAATGTGACTTTGGAACAGACAAGGTGAAATAAGGTGAGTGTCATTGTACTGTTGTTTATAACAAACCACAGAGGGAGAAGACCTTTTTGAAAGACTCCTTTGAACTCTGTCTATAGCAAATGACTTACTCTTCAATCTAGATATTCTTTAACAATATTTTACAGTCCAGTTGAAAGAAACAAAGTGGTTTTAAAACAGTATGCTTTTCTCTTCCTATTTGTTGTTGTTAGCTGCCATCAAGTCTGTACTGACTCATAGTGACCCTATGTACAACAGAAAAAAACACTGCCCAGTCCTGAGACAACGTCATAATTGTTGCCACACTTGAAC
>NW_006408665.1:5115483-5123380 GCF_000296735.1 Chrysochloris asiatica | reverse complement strand
TTCCTTATTCACTGTCCAGCTTTCGCATGCATATGAGGTTATTGAAAATACCATGGCTTGGGTTAGGTGCACCTTAGTCTTCAAGCTGACATCTTTGCTCTTCAACACTAAAAAGGTCTTGCTTGTGCAGCAGATTTTCCTAACACAATACGTCCTTTGATTTCTTGACAGCTGCTGCTGTGAGTGTTGATAGTTGATCCAAGAAGAATGAAGTCCTTCACAACTTCAATATATTTTTTTTTCCATTGATAAGAATGCTGTTTATTGGTCCAATGGTGGTGATTTTTGTTTTCTTTAAATTGAGATGCAATCCATACCGAAGACTGTGGTCTTTGAATTTTATCAGTAAATATTGTCCTCTTCACTTTCAGCAAGCTAAGTTATATCATCTGCATATCGCAGGTTGTTAATGAGTCTTCCTTCAGTCCTGAAGCCACGTTTTTCTTCAAATAACCCAGCTTCTCGGATTATTTGCTCAGCATACAGGCTGAATAAGTATGGTGAAAGAATACAACGTTTTCACCCCTTTTTCTTAATTTTAAACCATTCATTGTTCCCATGTTCTGTTTGAACAACTACCTCTTTGTCCAGGTACAGATTCCTCGTGATCACAATTAAGTGTTCCGGAATACTCATACTTCACAATGATGTCCATAGCTTGTCATGATCCACACAATCGAAAGCCTTTGCATAGTCAGTAAAGCACAGGTAAACATCGTTCTGGAAAAATACACAATGAAAATACAAAACACTAATAGAAGATTTGTAATTATATAAATATGAAAGCAATCATAAGCAAACAATCGTTTCTGTCCTATTCTGTCTTCTATAGTTACACTCTCCATTAATCACTTCATTTTACCTATTTATTCATTTTATTAACAAAGAAAGCATATCTTGTTTACTCTTGACTCATCCCTCTTCTTCACTAGTCTATCGACTTGTGGTTGTTGTTGTTAAGTATCATCAAGTCAGTTTCCACTCATAGCAGCCCTGTATAGAGGTTTTAAGGAGCAACTTGTGAGCTAGAACTGCCAACATTGTGTGTCTAAGTCCAGTGCTGATCTTACAGTGTGGTATTTAACAGTTAATGTACATATTTCTGTATTGACTGCTTCCTCTCTACTTTTCTTCCTGGCATAGAATCCATCAGATTTCTCACCAGAATTTTAGCAGAATTTTCTTCCTGCAAATGCAAATCTGTCCTCCACATCTCACTTCTCCAAACCATGCTGGCTTCATTTATAATGCTTTGAATCTAGCATAGCATTTTGACTTCCCCAGTTCTATCACAGTTGTTGTAAATATTAAACAAGAGTACATGGTGAGTTCTTATCACTTTGTCTTGTTATTATTTCATGTATTTCCATATATCCTCAGCACTCTGATTTACAGATCACTAATGTTGTTTCTGTAAACTGCTGTTGAGTTGACCCCCAAGTCACGACAATGAGATCAAAATGTTATGATTCACAGGGTATTATTGACTGATTTCTTTACAAGTAGCCCACCAGGCCTTTTTTTCTATTCTCTTAGTATGGAAGCTATGCTGCAATTTGTTCAGCCTCATTGTTGTTGTTGGGTGCTGTTGAGTCTGTTCCAACTCGTAGAGAACCTATGCACAACAGAACAAAACAATGCCTGGTCCTGCGCCATCTTCACAATCATTGTTGTAGTTAAGCCTACTGCTGCCGCCACTGTGTCAGTTCATCTCATTGGGGGATCTTCCTCTTTTTTTAGTGACCCTCCACTTTACTGAACATGATGTCCTTCTTCAGGGACTGGTCACTCCTCATAAGGTGTTCAAAGTTGGAGAAACAATGTCTCACCATTGTTTCTTCTATGGTGCATTCTGGCTATACTTTTTCCACCACAGTCCATGGTACTGTTAAAGTTTTTCTCCACCATCATAATTCAAATGCACCTGGTCTTCTATGGTCTCCCTTATTCATTGTCCACCCAACTTTCACATGCATATGAGGTTATTGAAAATGACTTGGGTCAGGTGAACCTTAGTACTCAAACTGATACCTTTATTCTTTAACACTTTAAATAGATCTTTTGCATCATAACAACATGCAAACCTCCAGTGACAGACAGATGGTGGCTACATATGAGTTGAATTGACTAGATATTGAATTGAATACTCCCATGTGGAAGGTAATACTGTATCATTGTTGCTGTTGTTAAGTGCCTTCCAGCCAGTTCTGACTCAGTAGTGTCCCTGTATAGGGTTTCTGAGGAGTAACTTGTGAGTTTGAACTGCCAACCTTGTGATTGCAGTTCTGTATTTATCTTACAGTGCCACATCAGGACTCCAATTTATCATTAATGGGAATTATACCATCTGTATCTCTGTGACACCAGTCCCTTATTCACGCATTGTCTGATAGAGAGCAGCTCTCAAACAAATGAATGAATATTAATACAATTATGTGTAATGAATCTGATAATACACATAAATGAAATAAGTACTGAAAATTACATAAAACCTTTTATACATAAACATAATTAGACATTGGTCACTTTTTTAAATGTACGTATTTTTTTTTCTTTCATTTAAGAAAATACCAGAAGCAAAATAACATTCACCATAACTGCATAGATTGCCACAGATGTCAGGAAATACACAAGTTAGAATTGTTATAATAAACTCAAGTTCACCCACATTGCACATAATGTCTATTAAGGTACCTTATTTAATAGTGTAGCTAGTAATCAAAAAAATTATACATGTGCAATGTGAGTAAAGTATAGTTATTATGAGAGTCTTACCTCCTGTACTGCTGTTCTTTTTTGTTTTGATTTTTTTAATGGAACTATTTCTGTAAATTAGTAGAGTATTGTATATATTTTCAAGGCCTTTCTCTAAGAAAAGGCAATTTATAATTCAGGATGGACTTTTGTATTAAGATACAAGTTGTCTTTCATCTCTCTTCACAGGTCTAGTTCTCTCAAGACTATTCAAATCAGTCACTGCAACCACTGAAGAGTTAGAAGTCTGTTCAATGTGCAAAACCTCAGGACTATTGTTAAAATTCCAGGCAAACTAGAAATTACTAGGGCCAGAAATTACACAATTGTATACAGACCTCTAAACCAGTGGTTCTTCCCTAGAGCTCTTTTAATCATTTTCAGAGAAAATAGTTTTAAAAACATAAAACTTGGAACTGTGTAGAGTGGTGGGAAAAAAAGGCAGAACAGGTGACCTTACAAAGTGAACTACTTGCCTTCAAGTGATCACCTCAGGCAAAGCTTCCAAAAAGCTTTTAAGCATATAAATTAGAATTCCAGGAATCATAGGTACGCAGAACATGTGTTTTAAGTGAAGACCAGTTTTACATGATTCTTCCATTTGGATTTGAATCAGAAAAGTATAATTTAAGCAGTTAGGAAATGCAAGAACTGAGATGTGAATACTCAGTCAAATGCATCTTAGTTCAAATGCAGCATAATAAAAAGTGACTCCAAATATGAATAAACATAGTAAAATAATTTCTTTCCTGAAACTAAACAATTTGATTCTAAAGATGATATGGAAAACTTATCAATGAGAATATATACGTACAATAGAATACTATACAATGATAAAGGATAATGATGAAACTGTGAAACATGACATGGATGAATCAGGAGGAGATTATACTGAGAAAAGTGAATCAATCACAAAAGGAAAAATGTTGCATAATGCTACTTTTATAAAAACTCAAAAATAGGGATATACACAGAAAGTGGTGCTCTTTTATAATTTCCATGGAAGGGAGAAGGAGGAAGACAGTTATCAAATAGTTATTGTTGTTAAGGGCTTTTAAGTTGGGTGCAACACATACTGAACCTGTATAGGTTTTCTGAGGAGTAGTGGTAGGTATGGACAGCTGAACTTGTAATTCAAAGTCGAGTGTTTAGTAGACACATTTTTATTCTGGTGATGGGAAAGGAATTTAACCCAAGCAAATGAAGAGACTGAGAAGTAAGCAAGAATAAAAGACAACTACCATAACAGTAGTTCAAATCTACCAGTCACTCCACAGGAGAAAGGTGAGGCTTTCTGTTCCCAACCAGATTTATAGCCTTAGATACCCTATACAGGATCGCTATGAGTTAGAACCAACTTGGTGGCACAAAGCAACCAACTGACCAAGCCTAACTGAGTATTAAGACATACCATAACATATTAGCAATCAATATGATATTGAACTAAGCAAAAATAACTAGGTAGACCAGTGAAACAGAGCAGAAATTCCAGAAATACAATCAATTATATATAAAAGCAAAAAAACCAAACCGGATGTCTTCAAGTCAATTTCTATTCATAGCAACCTTATAGGACAAAGTGTGACTGCCAAATAGTGATGTTCTTGTTAGGTTCCATTGAGTCAATACCCAATCATAGTGATCCTGTATACAACAGGACAAAACACTGTGTGATCCTCACAATCATTGCTAGACTTGAGCCCTTTGCTGCTGTCTCGGTGCCAATCCATCTTGTTGAGAGTCTTCTTCCTTTTCTCTGACCCTCCACTTTACCAAGTCCTTCTCCAGGGACTGGTCCCTACTGATAATATGTCCAAAGTATGAGAGATGAATTCTTGCCATCCTGGCTTCTAAGATGCATTCTGACTATCCTTCTTCCAATACAGATTTGTTTGTTCTTTTGGTCATCCAGGGTACTTTTAATATTCTCCATCACCATAACTCAAATGCATCAATTCTACTATGATCTTCTTTATTCATTGTCTAATTTTCATATGCATATGAGGTATTGAAAATACCATAGCTTGGGTCAGGCACACCTTAGTCCTCAAACTGACATCTTTGCTCTTGAACACTTAAAGAAGTCTTGGGCCACAGATATGCTTAATGCAATATGCCATTTGATTTCTTGACTGCTGCTTCCATTGGCGTTGATGGTTGATCTGAGCAAAATGAAGTCTGACAACTTCAATTTTTTTTATCCGTTTATCTTGATGTTATTTATTGATGCATTATGAGGATTTTTGTTATCTTTACATTGAGGTGCAACCCATACTGAAGGTTGTGGTTTTTGATACTCATCAGTATTTTAAGTCCTCTTCTCTTTTGGCAAGCAAGATTATATCATCTGCATATTGCAGGTTGTTAATGAGTCTCCCTCCAATCCTGAAGCAATGATCTTCTATATATAATCCAGTTTTTCAAATTATTTGCTCCTCATACAGATTGAATAAGCATGATGAAAGAATGCAACCCTGGAGCACACCTTACCTAATTTTAAACCATTGAGTGTCCCCTTGTTCTGTTTGAATGAATGCCTCTTGGTCTATGTAAAGGTTCTTTATGAGCACAATTAAGTGTTCTGAAATACCCGTTATTTTCAATGTTATTCATAGCTTGTTATGATCCACACAAGTGAAAGACTTTGTATAGTCAATAAAGCACAGGTAAACATCTTTCTGGTATTCTCTGCTTTCAGGCAAGATATGTCTGACATCAGCAATGATATCCCTCATTCTACATCTTCCTATGAGTTGGCTTGAACCTCTGAAAGCTCTCTGTCATGTTTTAATTTCTTAGGCAAAATTTTACTTGCATGTGATATTAATGATATTGTCCAATGATAGGGTTGGTGGTGATGGTTATGTACCGTGGAGTTTGTTCTGACTCATAGCAAACCTGTACAGGGTTTCCAAGGCTATAAATCTTTAAGGCAGCAAAAGCCTCATCTTTCTCCCACGGACCAGCTGTTAGTTTGAAACTGCTTACCCTGAGGTTGGCAGCCCTATTTGCAATGTCTACGCTACCAGAGATTTTTATTAATATGGTACCAGGCAGTAGACCTTTATGGAAGCAGACTACCTCATATTTATCAAAAAAAACAGCTGATGGGTTAGAACCACTGACCTTTTGGTTAGCAGTCAAGCACTTTAATCACTACACTATCAGGACTATTTCAAATATAGAAAATAAAAAATATGGTACAGCAGGTTTCTCATTGCAAGAAAGTAAAGATGCCATTTTAAATATCTGGTAGGGGGGCAACTTGGTAAGCATTTGGAGAACAATAAAGTTATACCAATACTGTACAATATATGCCAAGAAAAACTCCCAAAATAATTAATATATTATTAAAATGACATAGGAGTCATGCCTTACCTCCTCTAATTACGCAAGGAAGAAGGAGAATCCAATTCCACATCAGCACAAGGCTATGAGGCAGCAATTAGATATGCCTCCACCTTCCAACCTTCTTCATCCTACTGAGAATGACAAATGGGAATTCTGAAAAAAAAAGAAGACATCCAATTCTGCAAGCCAGCTTCCTGCCTGACAGCACTCAGATTTACTAGTTCCAAGGGTCAGGAAGCCCACTCCTCTGTCCTCTGCTGCCTCTGCCATTGTCACCACTTCTCCACACAGAGATCTAGGAATCCAAAAGATGCACTCTGTTTGGGGCTCTTCTTCCTTCACGCTTTTGAGTCATCTGATCCTGCCTCTGAGATGGTAACTTTCAAACCTAGTAATATGGCAAAAGTAGCCATATCCCACATTAGAGTCCCGTACACCCTGTTTACATGATTCTAACAATCACTGGAGTCCTGGTATGATGCAGCAGGATAAGCACTGGACTGCAAGGTAAATTTGAATCACAAGGTTGATGGTTCAAACCCAGCAGTCGCTCATCAGAAACCCTATACAGGATTGCTATGAGTTGAAACTGACTTGAAGGGACTTAACAACAACAACAACAACCTAATCATTAATATTAAAAGTACCATGGACTGCCAGAAGCATAAATAAACCTGTGTTGTAAGAAGTACAGCCAGAGTGCTCTTTCATAGCCAGGATGGCGTGACTTTGTCTCTCATACTTTGAGCATGTCATCCAGAGGTACCAGTCCCTGGAGAAAGGCATGGTGTTTGATAAAGTGGAGGGCTAAGGGAAAATATGAGGTAGATTGGCACAGTGGTAGCAGCAATGGTTTCAAGTGTAACCACAATTGTGATGATGGCCCAGGACCTGGCAGTGTTTCTTTCTGTTGTATGTAGGATCCCGATGAGTTGAAGCTGACTCAATGGCTCATAACAACAACTCAATAATTTGGTAAAGTTACAAACTCCATAGCTAGAAAATCAAATCAAGTAAAAATCACTGTGCTATAGAAATAATGTTTAAAAAAGAAAACCATATACAATATTATATGAAAACACGGATAAATTTCCATGTTACTTAGTACTAAGGATTGCCTTTCGAAGTATAATGTAAAATCCAGTTTTTTGTTTTGTATGTTGAGTTGGTTATGATTCATAGTGATTTTGTGTAGTGTTTCTGAGGAGTGGTTGGTAGGTTTGAACCACCAACACTGTGTTTAGCAGTCCAGTGCTTATCCTACAGTGCCACACGAAGACTTTTTAAACTCTAATAGTCATAAGAAAAATACTACCAAGTGAAAATTGTTGTTGTTGTTAGGTGTCAATGAGTTGATACCAACTCATAGCGACCCTATGCACAACAGAATAAAATGCTAACTGGTCCCGTGATAACCTCACAATTGTTGCCAAGTGCAAATATATAAAATGAAAGCCTACACTTGGTGGGAAAAAGTAATACTGTAAGAAATCATAAGACCCATGAGCAAACTGGGAAATATCACTTGCAACTGTTATAATAAAAACAAAAAATTAATAATTAAAAAGCTACTGCCATCAAGCTGATTCCTACCCATAGCAACTTTATAGAACAGAATAGAACTGTCCAATATGGTTTACCAAGACTGTAATCATTATGGAAGCAGACTGCCATATTCTTGCTCATAGTGTGGAAGGTGAACTTTCAATTAGTAATCAAGTTGTTTAGCTGCTGTACAACCAGGACTCCTTAATTGTTACCATGTTGCTGTTATGTGCCATCGAGTTAGTTC